>NW_020222005.1:0-4716 GCF_003070985.1 Temnothorax curvispinosus
CCGCGTTTATATTCAAATTTAGTAGAGTTTACTCTCCTAACCCACCTCGGAAGCGGGGTTCATAGAGTTAACTCCGGGGTTACTTTACTCTCACTTTTGGAACGAATAGGCTCCGCCCATATAGTTACTTACTTCGCGTTTTGGAACGGCGTAGGGTTAACCCTGCTACTCAGAGTAGAGTTTTGGAACGTACCCCAGCAGGGAGATCTGATTCCAACTTTCGCGCATAAAGAAAACTTGGGGCGGTTCGAGGACTTTAAAAGATTATATTTTATAATCTATCATTCTCGGGATCCGCGCGTGATTTCTGCGCGGTTGGAAAACTCGCTTTTTAGTTTTCCGCAAGATATAGGGATGCGACGAAAATTATGGATTTTCGGATTACTTCGCGTGAGGTAGATCGAACGAATATTTTAAGATCCCGTTGCTTCGCATAACGCAATTTCGCGCACAGATTGCTGGACCTTGATCATTAACATATTCTAATCAAATTTTCTGCAAATGGATGCAAATCACCATTTTCGTAGTTTGCTATTACAAAACATAAACCGATACATAAACATAATTCATGAGATGCAAAATCTCACTTACATTAGTGGATTTATTATTCATGTCGTTTTGCCAATATCAAGTTAAAGCCGATATTACCAGTACAAGTTGGGTAACAGCATTTAATAATAGTTCCCAAACCGATGCTTAAATTTATAATGTGCTTGCTCGTAAATACTCGGAAACGCCATATTTATGGAAAATGTTTACAGTACAAACATTTATATTATAAAACATAACATAACAGTTACGAGATACGCGATAAGGCTGTGACGTACATATTCATCGAATTTATTTTAATATACAAAATTTTTATGTAAGACTTTTATCATAATAAAAATGCAGACGAGACGGTGAAAAATGAAATACATAGTCAATAGAAAGAGCTCCTGAATTTTATTGCCAACATGTTAAAAATAATTTGAAACTGGAAAAGTTTGTTTCTCTTATTAAATGTTATCCTCTTGCAAGTGTTCACAAATATATTTGAGCATTATAAAATATTCACAGCATATATTTTTATAGAATCGTTTAACCCATCCATATAAAACGTCCAGTTTATACTTTAACAGACTTGACGAAAGAAATCAACTCTTATCGATAATCAGTAATTTTGCGTACAATTTCATATGTTCTATCAATTAAATTAAGATTGACAATTTAAAATAACTAATTTATTCATTACATCCATTAAAAGCACTGACAGCAGTCATTGATGCAGCAGCATAAATATCTCAAAATTTTATTTGACGTTTATATATCTCGTTACATCATTGGCTTTTTGCTTAATTAATTTATAAGATGTACTGCTTTCATATTCTTGCAAATATACAAAACTATGATATTACGTGTTGAATTCTTTTCTGCATATTAGGCACGTATTTTCTATTTACACATTTCGCTATTACGTGAAACCGGCAGCAAGACAAAACGAAAAAGAGCAAACGTAGCTTCGCGCGAATAATTAAAATTTCACGATAAACATTATCGATCTTTGATATAACGCAGGAGTAAGGAACCTTATTTCGAATTCCGTTTTACTTTGACGCTATTCGATTAAGCAAAGAGAGCGAGAAAGAGAGAGAGAGCGAGAGAGAGAAAGAAAGAGAGAAAGCCGTTAGCGTGACCTCTGTAACAAACACGCCGCGCCGTACCGAATGGCTGTCCTCGTAAGCGTCCTGAAATTTTGACGAAGGCTTCTCCATGCCGACACGAGAGCTGGTTGGCGTCATAAAGCCACTGTCGAAAAGTCGCCGGAAAAATCACGCTCTCTACGGAAGCTGAGCGGCGACGTTACCGTAAACGGTGGAAGGAAGCCGGAGAGAAGGGTCATAATGGCTTGGACGTGTAATTTTTCAGAAGCGTCCCGCACACACCGATGCGACGACGAACAAGGCGGAAGAAGGGAAACACACGTAAAGAGAGAATAGAAGGGGTGAGAGAGGAAGAGACATAATCGCGCGGAGATGGAGAGGGTGGAAACAGTGGTCGTAACAGTAATATCGCGGTACGAAAGGAAAGCTGCTGTACCTCACCCTCGTCCTCTCCTGCGAAGTAACAAGAAAATAATAGAAACAAGTGGCGCGTGTCTGTATAAACCAAGAGTAATGTGGGCTTCGCGCACTTAGGGATACACGGATTACTACGGGCTTCCTTTTGGCGCGGGGATTCATGACAGATATCACCCTTTTCTTATCTCGACGATGATATCCCCGTTTTGGCGTATCTCGTTGACCCAAATGCGCGCGCATTTAATACACCCTCGTATGGCAGAATTTTACGCGAGTGAAGCTGTCGAAATATTTTTAAGTGTTCCGCATATTTCTAATCACTATCACGCTTACTTCTCAGTTTTGATATTACCTAGCTGCATTTTTTGAAGCTCGATCTTTTTTTCTTGTCGGCTTTAAAATAAAATAAACAACAATTATGTCTGATAATCCGCGTCGAGATGTATAGGTAGATAAATATCGCGTATCGCGTATTTCATTTGCATAACGCTGCGTAAGCTAAACTGAAAAATGGAACAAGGAAGACTTGCGCGGTGTTTTTATTCGCCTACCACGCTCTTTCGTATTGTAATAACTGAATTTCAAACAAAAAGTTACGGTGTGCGGATGTGATGAAACTCGCGCGTACGACAAGGTATTTAATAAAATAGGAAGGGAATGAAAAAAATGCTGTTTTTAATTAAAATTAAATTCTAATGAACATAATTAAACCAAAAGCATACAGGAAAAACGGAACTGTGCCGCCGTGTACAACATACCAGAATTGAGAGAATTAATTAAAACGCCGTTGGAAAACATCGATGTTAATCCACGCAAACGGAATTTCACACAAAATCAGGCAATTATTATTTCAAATCTTTGGAGCCACACAAATCAACCGCAGAACCAGCAATTACACTGATCATATACATTTTTCGCTAATCGCTACTCTTTACATCAATCCTCCGGCTTTTTGTGTTCTGAACATCTCTGAATTGACGCTATTTTTGTTCGGTGTGCTTTCGCGCGAAATCGCGTACCTCTTCGCGTACCACAATTGTGTCCCTTTTGACACGAGAGCTTTTTGCTCGTGCATTTTTGACCTACTGCTCCGCTTTAAACGGAGTACATTATCGCATACATTATCGCTAAACATGTTGGTTTCTGGCGGTCAAGGCTTGGAGGCGAAAGCTAGACGAGTTGAGCGATCGCCGAGAGTCGTGTGAATTTCGCGCAAAAGGTAGAGGAGAGATGCCGGACAACGGCCAAGCGAAGGGCAAAGAGGCTGGAGCGCGGAAAGTGAAGTACGTGAGAAGATTCAAAAGAAATCATGGTATTGCCGCTGACTGCATGCTGGCGCGAATGCCGCGTACTTCGACCAGCGTCGCTGGTAGAAAATCGAAGACGGGGGACAGTGGGCTCGGCCTTGCATTAAAATTGTTGTGCCGTTTCCACGAGCGATGGACAATATTTTTGCTGGCGGTGTCTTTTATCGCCATGTACTTCCAACGAGAAGAGACAGAGCTGAGCGCATTCGCGTACGCGGGCGAGGAAGCCGGAAAATCGGCGCGAAGTGGATGAGAATGGAATAAGAGAAACAGTCAGCGGAGAAGAAGCGGGAAGTCGGTTTAGAAAAGTGCGAATATGCGTTTGCTGCTAATTAAGAAGAAGAAAGCGAAAAAGCGCGATATAACGAGAAGACAATATTCAGCGCAAGAGAGGATGGAGGAGGAGTAAGAGGGAGGGGGAGAAAGAGAGAAAGAGAAAGACAAAAAGAGTACGGCGAATACGGATAAATGGCCAAATAACCACGGAGGCTTAACTCGCGTACTCTCTCCACGTCGAGGGCCGTAAACGCCGATATTTAGGGGATGTTTTTGCCGTGTGCATTGTGCGGTCGAGACGAGAATGGGAACGGATGCGGTGGCATTTTTTTCCCGCAGTATTTTCCGCGCGCGCTTTGCACTGCGCGCAAGAGGAAGAGAAAAAAAAGAAGAAAAGCGAAGGAGTGTAATGGCGCAACGCGCCGTGATCTATCCGCGGTTAACGGCCATATGCCGGGTGAACCGCACGGCCTCGGGCTTCCGCGTAATTATTAATGAAGAACAACGACGACGCACGGGGCGATAAAACTTTCGACCTTACGTCGTAGAGCAGATTTACGTCCTGTCGGACCGGCGGTGATTGTAAATCGCCGGACCCTACGTAATTGTTCACGAGAGCGGCTCGTTCCGCCAGGACGAGCCGCCGTGTTTGCCGCTCTTTAAGTCTGGACCTCGTATAATAATTTTATACGTCATATAACGCTCCTTGACCGTCGGTTATAATGTAGCAGGGAGTGCTCACACGAAATCTGAAGTGAATTGTCGCCTCTATTTTTCTAGACTTTACTTATATAATTAACTCTCTCGAAAGATATTCTCTTACCTACAGTATTCCGTGGTTATCTGAGAAGGCATGGAGTTTCGAACAGATATAATTAGTCTAGATATATTTTTAAAAGATCTCCGTCGAAAATTCAGAGAGGTAAAAATAGCGCAATTTTACATTAAAAATACATTCGAACGATCTTTAAAGTTAAATCACAGCTTAATGGAGACGTAGGCGATGTTTCTCTCTCATCTCTCTCATCTCTCTCTCTCTCTCTCTCTCTCTC
This sequence comes from Temnothorax curvispinosus, assembly GCF_003070985.1. NCBI lineage: Eukaryota > Metazoa > Arthropoda > Insecta > Hymenoptera > Formicidae > Temnothorax > Temnothorax curvispinosus. The sequence continues at coordinate 4,696 of NW_020222005.1, forward strand.
TCTCTCTCTCTCTCTCTCTCT
>NW_020222005.1:4726-22548 GCF_003070985.1 Temnothorax curvispinosus
TCTCTCTCTCTCTCTCTCTCTCTCTCTCTCTCTCTCTCTCTCTCTCTCTCTCTCTCTCGCTGTTGCTTCGTTCACGTTTAGGTATGTACAAGCACGCGCTCAGACACGTTCCAAACGACGGATTTAGAGAGCTTAAAGAGGCGGGAAATACGACGCACTAGCGCACGGAGTTCAATTACCATGCACAAACTGAACTTTTAATTCAGTCTTTCATTGAGCTCAGCGCCATGTACGTTTCTCTATCGCTCCTGAAATTCGTTTAAGTTCCACTCAAGTATCCAGATATAAAGGACTGCAGTTTGTGAGAAACTCCCATGCGGTTACGGTTAACAGATCGAAATATTGATGTAATTCCCGACTCTTTCTTTGCATTATATAAACGACTGACTGAAAAATATCATTCGCTGGCGATTTTATGACGAAACATGTTAAATATGTTGAGCTTATTTTTATAATGAGGTCATTCTTTAGTAATTAATGTTAATTCATGTTAATTTAATTCTTGTTGTGACAGTTAGCCATTTTATATTTTTACAGTATATTCTAAAAAAATATGAAACGAGTATATTTATACGTTGCCTATAAAAATCGTCTATGCACTTTCAGAGATAAGAAATGCACGTATATCAACCTTCAAAATACTTCAAGCTACCTGCTTTGCAAATTATAGAACAAAGTGCGTCAGCACCAAATGCAACTTGCAATATAATCACGATTTCAGTGCACTTCCGATCACATAATTGATTCTATGAATAATTTCAAAATAAAATGCTGAATCTGCTCGCAGAACAGATGGAGCGATGAAAAGGAACAGGTACAAAGCGCGATGAAATGATGTTAAATCGTGATCAATTACGATAAAAGTGCGAACCAACTACAATCTGAGACACGTTGCGAGAAAATTTAGAAGAAGAAAAAAAAACGATGGTGGACGATCACGTCCGATTTCAATATCGCAAAATGTGCTTATCGCAAAGGCGGCCGTTCAAAGTCCATGTCCAGTTCCAGCAGCAGCGTCAGAGAAGACTCGAAACAAATGGAATATTTGCGAGGTGTCGCGACACAAACTTTGCCGCCAAGCGATAAAAGTCGTGGATGGAACACCGCAGCGCACCGCGAACATGCTGCGACACGCGAAACGTAAAGGCACGCGACGAGACAAACGTGCGTGACTGCGGGCGCCGCGTGTGTCGCGAATGTGCGGCACCGACAAAAAAGATATAACGCGTAAAACCAAATTTAGGGATTTTAAAGAACGTGTGTTGCGCGAGTCGTCCCGGAACTGGTCGAAAAGTTGCACCGGAATACGTGCAGCGCGACTGTGTACGCGGCGTACTCTTTATGAATGGTGTGCTCGTTGGTAGAACTGCTGAGTTAAATTTATTGTTGAGCTATATTACCAACAAAGAGAAAGAGAGAGAGAGAGAGAGAGAGAGAGAGAAAACACAAAAAATATAAAAATTACGCGTGCAGTAATTTATACGCGAAAAATGGACCAAAACTCTCCCAAACTCCGCATGCTTGACTGACCGTGTTCAAATTTACATAGCGTTCGCTCAAACGTGCGGCACAACGCGGCAAGGGGCAAAGCCTGTGTGGACGTGATACGAGACGTACCCGTATTCAAAAAATGTCCCAGCAATATTTGGCAACGAAACGGAGAGAGGCACGACGAGACAACGCCGTACGCCGCGACGCGCGCATCTTTTCGCGCTCGAAAAGTGAACCGTACAACTTTCAAGCTCCCCAAGCTCGCGTGACCACCTTAAAATTTAATTATTCTCATTCTCCAAAGCAGATAGCCCAATTTCTGCGCGCGAACCCTCACGCGCGAAAAAAAAGTTGAAAAAAGATACAGTGTAAAATATGAAAAATCTTGTACAAAAGGAAAATGAAAATAGTTGATGGATAATGAAATCGGCCGATTTCAAAATGTCAAAATCCACCGATCGTATAGGTGGCAAAAATATAAAAAAATTACACGTTCAGTAATTTGTACGCGAAAAATGGACCAAAACTCTCCCAAGTTACCAAAGCTTGACTGATCGTGTTCAAATTTACGTAGCGCTCGCTCAAACGTGCGGCAAAACGCGGCAAGGGGCAAGGCCTGTGTGGACGCGATACGAGACGTACCCGTATTCAAAAAATGTCCCAGCAATATTTGGCAACGAAACGAAGAAAGGCATGACAAGACAACGCCGCACGCCGCGATGCGCGCATCTTTTCGCGCTCGAAAAGTATAGCACGAGAAAAGTGAATTATAAAACTCCCAAGTTCCCCAAGCTTGCGTGACCAATTTAATCAACACCGTTTTTTATCGTCAAACGTAAAATGACGGACAACATAGTTGCAGAATGCAATAGCACAGCTGCTAGTAATGCAGCTGTATCGGCACAAACTTTTCTGCCAAAATAGTCCAGTCATTTTAGGTTTTCTGTGCAAAAAAATTAGTAACCACTATTTTTTTTTTAATCGCTTTATTTCGTTGTTTTAAATAACATATTAAAAATCGAGAACGATACCGGGTGTGCTAAAAAAGTTATTCAAGGTCAAAGGTCACAAAAATCAGTTTTTTGCGAAAATCTCGTTTTGTATGGCTCGGAGGTCAATTAAGGTGGTTACAAAAAAGAAAGATCATGAAATTCTCTACAAAAATGGCTCTATTTATTTTTCACGTACGATGAACCGTTTGCAAAATACATAATAACGAATGTGTACGTTGAGCGTTGTATCTATTTCCGCACTACCTTTGAGGTAAGATACAAGGCGCGTTTTTTTTACATGGTGTCCCCAGTAGGCCTAATCCATGTCAAATGTAAAAAAATTACGTTTTTTAATTTTTTAAAATTTTTTTTATTTTTTTAATTTAATCTCTATCTTCATCATTTAAAAAAATTTGCTGCAGTTGTAGGTGAAAGCGATTGTAATTTTACAGCAGTATTGAACGTAGTCGATTTCGCAAAACTCAAGTACCGATAGTTATCAAGAGATGTTTCCGACTTAGGAGCTCCATACATCGCCAAAATTATCCGTACTCTATTCTCAAATATAAGTTGTTGAGAGCAATTTTCTTGTTGAAAAACTTCTGCAGTTTAATATAAATCAGGACGATTTTCAAAGATTTTTATTGTTTTAAGTTTTCCTTTATTAAATAGAGCAGAAGTGGTATCACATCCGGTTATTGCATGTAGCAATAAAATATGTTGCTTACAATGAGGATATTTGTCAAAGCTTGAAGAATTATAAAATTGCGTTTTGACCTTTCCCTTGCCTGGTTTCATGAAAAATAATTGTTGCTGTGAATGACTATGCCCTATGAGAAGAACCAAAAGATCAATGTCCTCGCCTACTACGACAGTGGTGTTAACGATTGATTCTTCCATTGATGTTTCAATAATTAACACATCTGCATCATCACGAGCTTGTTTTGTTGCGATGTTGACGTTTTTGAATGTGTCCATGAGCATTGAAATCAATTTTTTTTTATTAGAGCGGTTTGATAGGAACTTTTCTTGAGAAATTGGCACTTGCATACGTTCATCGAAAAGAACTTCGAGAGATCCAGAAATTGCGGCGGTTCTTCGTGACTGTTCCATTGCCTTGACGTTCTTATTATTGTCGTTATACCCATCAAACACAACAATCACGTTAGCTCCGAAATGTTGTTGTATATAAGTAACATATCTGTTAATAACACAGAGAAATGTATCATGTTGCTGCCATATAACTCGGTGAAAGAGAAATCCGCCATCAATGACAAATGTAAAAGTGTCAGGAAATATCTCAACATCCACAGGTTGAAGGCATTGATACAGTACAGATTTTTTTGTTTTACGCATACCGGAATTATCAAAGAGTGAGGTAGGATATGGCAACACAGGGGACTCATATTTTATACCTCCAGTAAGTTGGCTCCCCTACTTTTACTTTCTTAATTTTTCTCTATGCGAATCATTTGTTGGTCATTAATGTAATTATTATTAGCAAAATAAATTTTAGTGTAAAGTTAGATTTATGCGCCTTGTATCTTACCTCAAAGATGGTGTGAAAATGGATATAACGCTCGACGTACACATTCGTCACTTTGTATTTCGCAAACGGTTCATCGTATGTGAAAAATGAATAGAACCATTTTTGTAGAGAATTTCATGATCTTTCTTTTTTGTAACCACCTTAATTGACCTCCGAGCCATACAAAACGAGATTTTCGCAAAAAACTGATTTTTGTGACCTTTGATCTTGAATAACTTTTTTAGCACACCCGGTATCGTTCTCGATTTTTAATATGTTATTTAAAACAACGAAATAAAGCGATAAAAAAAAATAGTGGTTACTAATTTTTTTGCACAGAAGTCATATTTTCGTCTAAAATGACTGGACTAAAAGACAAAAGCCGTAGACGGCACACCGCAACACATCGCGAACTTGTTATGACACGCGCGACATGATGCCAAACGTAAAAATTTTATTTCGCAATTTTTCAGGTGTAACTTAAAGTTTCTTTTCGTATTCAACTGTCACGGTGGTGCGAGCGGTGTGAGATGTGAGTAGTGCGACACAGATTGTCGAAGAACTCGAAAAAGAAGTTTTTGAAAGGTTATTATTTGTCTTAATTTATAAGTGCAATCAATACCGGTGAACCGTAAAACTCTCCCAAATTCCCCAAGCTTGCGTGACCAATTTAATCAACACCGTTCTTTATCGTCAAACGTAAAACGACAGACAATATATTTGCAAAATATAGTAGCACGGTTGCTAGTAATGCTGCTGTGTCGCGGCACAAACTTTTCCGCCAAGAGACAAAAGCCGTAGATGACACACCGCAACATATCGCGAACATGCTGCGACACGCTTGACATGATGCCGAACGTAAAAATTTCATTTCGCAATTTTTCAAATGCAGTTTGAAATTTTTTTTTTGTATCCAACTTTTACGGTAGTGCGAGCAGTGTAAGGTGTGTTGCGACACAATTGACACATATCGATACGCACGAGTTGTGCGAAAGTGTGTATGTGCAATGTGATCTTTCATTCTTTCAATGGCGGTTAACAAACATTGCCGGATACGTTTTTATTTTTCTATCGAGTCAAGTAGCGAAGAATACTGTATATAATTTATTGATAAGAAAGCGAAAAATGATTTGTACGCCTATCGCGTGATTTCCAATCGCGTTGTATGACGACGATCGATTATTAGGCCAGTAATATTAAGTTTGAAAATGGCAAAACGGATTAACAAGCCAATTTTTTGAAGCTGAATGGAGGGTCATAGAAAATGCCCAAATTCACAAAGTTTCAACAAAAGTGTCCTGTGCGTCGGCGGCCGTTTTGAAAATAGTGGTGAATATTTAAAGTTTGAATATCTCGGCTTCTATTGGTTGCATTTTGTTCTTTTCTTTTTTAGTTTTGTAGGGAAAAATATTTGCTGCAACTTTTCTTCAAAATAATTTTTAATAGCTGTCTAGGAAAAAAAGTTAAAACCAAAAAATTGCCGTCAATTAAAGGTTGAACAATTTTATTGACTCTTATATCGCCCCCTGTTAGTTTGATAAAAAAAATGTTTCAATAAAACTTGTACAAGATTCAATTCTCTACAATTTTCGTACATATTTTTTTTTGCGTTGGCTCAAAAAACAGTAGAGTTAGAGAGCGCCAAAGTCGAATGTATCTAGTAAATGTTCTTTTTCGTGGGAAAAATTCACGGTTTTATTTTGAATTGTCGTACATTATAAAACTCTTTTTCGCAAACTGTAGTGTGTTATTGTGTATTATTTTTGATTAGTCGTGACTTGTACTTCGAACGTTTCAGAATAGAATTTCTCGAAAGTAAACATTTTATTAGTCCATATACCAATTCGATTGAACATTTTTATTGCGATTGATGGCTTAAGTTAATATTTTTTTTGTCGTAGAACAAGAATTTGTAAACAGTTGTTTCGTAAGTCGATGCAATAAAAAGTTATTAACAATTTATTTGTTTAAATTGCCCTAGCGATCAAACTGTATATCCTATAAAAAAATGATCTAGAAAAAATTTGCTCCTCTCTTAACGACGAACAAAATAGTATTTAAATTTTTTAAAAAATTTTGATTATTGACGGAAATGTGTCAATTTTTAGGTAATTATTGCTTATACGTCGCAAAATACCCTAGGCGTATTAAATTAAATTTAAAGGAGCAAAACTTGTGTGGTACAATTGAACGCGAGCGCGCACGCTTAGGGTACTCCGTGACATGTAGACAGTAATTACACAAAAAGTGACACATTTACGTCAATAATCAAGATTTTGGAAAAATTTAAACACTATTCGTCGTGAAAAGAAGAACAAATTTTCTCTAGTTTATTTTTTTGTAGGATATATAGTTTGATTGCTAGGGCAATTTTTAAACAAATAAATTGTTAATAACTTTTTATTGCATCGACTTATGAAACAACTGTTTACGAATTCTTGTTCTACGACAAAAAAAATAGTAACTGAAGCCATCAATCACAATAAAAATGTTCAATCGACGTGGCATATGGACTACAAAGAAAATATTTGCTCATTTTTGAGAAATTTTACTCTGAAACGTTCGAAATACAGATCACGATTAATCAAAAATAACACACAATAACGCACTACAATTTGCTAAAAAGAATTTTATAATATACGACAATTCAAAATAAAACTGTAAATTTTTCCCACGAAAAAGAGCATTTACTAGATACACTCAACTTTGGCGCTCTCTAACTCTACTGTTTTTTGAGCCAACGCAAAAAAAATATATACGAAAATTGTAGAGAATTGAATCTTGTACAGGTTTTGTTGCGAAATTTTTTTTTATTAAACTAAAAAGAGGCGATATAAGTATCAATAAAATTGTTCAACCTCTAACTGGCGGCACTTTTTTTGGTTTTACCTTTTTTTTCCTAGACAGCTATTAAACATTTTTTGGAACAAAAGTTGCAGCAAATATTTTTTCTTATAAAACTAAAAAGAAAAGAACAAAATGCGACCAATAGAGGTCGAGATATTCAAACTTTAAATATTCACCTCTATTTTCAAAATGGCCGCCGACGCACAGGGAAATTTTGTTGAAACTTTGTAAATTTGAGCATCTCCTATGACTCTCCACTCACCCACGAACAATTGGCTTGTCAATCCGTTTTGTAGATATTCGGTGTTTTTCGAGCTAATTTTACTGGCCTATATACGTTCACGTTTGAAATCTTACGTATCGATATAATGCCAGAGGTGGGGAGGACAGCGTACGACCGAGGGCAGTTCAGGAGGACGATAAGCATATGGCCGACGGAACGATTACGACGATCAAAGTCCAACACACATTTGAGCAAAAATTACTCGCTTAACCAATCAATCAACACCTTTGTTATTGATTAAATAAAATAAACAACAATAATATAACTATCAAAATCTAGAGAAAGATGATAAAGAGAGTGGAAAAGCAAAAGAGCAAAAGAGAGAAAAAGTGCTAGCAGTTTCACGTAACAATAGCAACGCGAGAAACGACTTGTATCGAAACAAATATCTGCTTTACTCATTTATTTTAATCAACAATATTTAAATAAACAAATCACAAAAAGCGAAAACTGAGTATACGTACAGTTACATACATTATATATGTACACATACAGATAAATAGGTACACACAGATACACCTATACCTAGATACACGTATACCTAGCCAGTTACACACACGTTGTTTGTTATATATGAAAGTGACGACAATTTTTCAGTAGAAAGTTGATTAAGAAATCGTAAGGAGAAGTGATTCACACAGTTCTTAGAGTCCGACGAACCTACGGTATCAACCCGAGTTCAAGACATCGCGGATATGTACATACACGTATACATACGCATATATATATATATATACACTTTGACTATAATGTCTATGAAAAAGAAGTAGATGCTAATATTAAGAAGAAACAGAAGAAGACGAAGAAGAAAAAGACGATAAACGTGTATGTTGCCTGCTTGAATTTCTCGAAACGCCGGTCAAGTCAGACAACTACAAGAAAGACGTGTGGGTGAGAGCTTGTGAAACCTGAGTGGCCATAGAACATTTAAATTTGCAGATTAAAAGCATTAAAGTATACCATGCGAGCAACGTCCACAGATGGGCCTTTCCACACGAAAAAATGTCACAACGATACCGCGTGAACAACTACATTAATGAAGTTTACATAATTTGTTTAATACATTGCGCAAATTTTAACCTATGCGAGACTCGATAATTAGGTACAGAGCATCTCACCAGTAAAAATCCAAAATTTTCAAGAAATAAAAATTCAGTAAATAAAAATTTATTGCATGTAAATCTGTGGCAAAAAAAAAAAAATAAAAAAAACCTAAGATATGATAAATAACGCATAGCACAGTACACATTCTAATGACATATAATTTGATTAAATTCTTGCAACATGTAACATATGTACATTTTGTTTTAAATACGTGTAAAATGTAACACGTAGTAAAACTGAAAAGATTGAAATTGAACGATAATATTGTACATAATACTTTTGATGACGTAACGTTTCCATGATGTTTCTACAATTAAATGTCTTGTATCACAGTTCCTAATGCCACCCTCTAATGTATCTTTCCACGTCAGGAGTTTAATCATAACGCTTATTATCTCCGGCACGCATCGGAGTATTTCAACGGAGCGCGTTTCGCTCAGGCAGGCAGTCATATTTCATTTAAATAACTTGCCAAGATGAACAATGTTCTAAAGAATTCCTCGCATTGGTGGCGAACCATCAGGTATTGAGAGTTTTTATCCTGTTTTTCTGTACTTGGTAATATTATAATAGATTTAATTACATTACATATCTATGAAAAATTGCATTTCAAATTTACAGTTTTAAAATAAAATCAAAATTTAAAATGTGATAATTGCAAAATTTTGTTTTTGAAATTTTTTATCTAGTTTACGAATAAAATATACTTATTATTATGTTTTTCATATTGAAATGAGAAACATTATTTCAGATTTGGATGGCGTGGAACAAATTTAAAGAAATATATTGATCAAAAGTAAAATTTTGTGGCTTCCGTTTCCGGCGCTTTCGTGAGTGACACGTGTGTGAGTGACTGGAAGAGAATCGGAGAAAGAGGAGTGTGAGAGGGTGTGTGAAAGGGCAGTGGGTGAGTGAGAGAGAGAAGCAGAGGAGTGAGAGAGAGTGTGGGAGTGGGCGCAGGTCAAAGGGAAAGGATAGGGTTAGATACGGGGAAGGAAAAGTTACGGAAGAACAACGGACAGATAGGCAGGCATAGAATAAAACAGAGGAGAGGGGTAGAGCGTATAGACGGGGACGTCACGAAGTCGCGCTGTCGCGGCGGCACGCATGGGGGCATAGGCAGGTGCGTACATAGAAGGGAAACTCATAGAGAAATAGAAGAGCAGGGTAGATAGGTATAACTGAAGGAAAATGGCTGAGGAGGAAGAAAAAACGGCAAGATTGATAGAATTAATTGGGGAGGAACAGGAGAAGGGAAAGGGGGAGAGAAGAGGAAGTACAGGTAGTATAGATTCAAAGAGAAAGAGAGGGGAAACAGAAGGCCGGGAATCCGAAAAATGGGCCTTTAACAGGAGTAAGAAGGTGCAGAGATCGCCGAAGAAAATAGATGATAAGGAAACCTCAGGGGATAAAAGAAGCTGGATAGAGGAGATAAAAAAGGAAGTAAAAACCGAGATGAGAGAAGGAATAAATGAGATGCTGGAGATAATGAGGGAGCAAAAAAGAGAGATAAGACAAGAGATGGAAGATTTTAAAAGAACCATGGAAGAGAGAGAAGAAAAATGGATGAAAGAGAGAGAGAAGATGGAGAAGAGAATAATGGAAATGGAGAAGACGATAACGGAAATGAAAGAGAAGAGAATAGGGAAAGAAGAAGACGCAGGGGAGAAGGGATTAGAGAGAAAACTAAAAGAAATAGATAAGAAATTAGAGATGAGAGAGAGAGAAGAAAGAAGAAGAAACATAGTTATAAGAGGAACGAAAGGAAAGAGGAACGACATAGAAAGAGAGGTGAAAGAAATTTTAATGGGGATTGGAATAGAAACGGAAGTGAGTTGCAAAAAGGTCATAGAGGACAACAGAGAGGGAGGTATAAAGATGGCAATAATAAGCCTGCAGGGACTGGAACAAAAAAGAAAGGTCATGATGGAGAGAAGAAGACTAAAAGAGAAAGGGATAGGAATAGATGATGACCTGACATGGAAGGAGAGAAAGATGAGATGGAATATAGAAGACATTGCAAGGCAGGAGAGAGGAAATGGCAAGAGAGTAAAGGTAGGATATGGAAAAATGCAAGTAGAAGGAAAATAGTGGAAATGGGAAGAGGATGAAGAGATATTAAGAGATAACGAAGGAAATGTGTGGAAGGAAAAAGGGGAAAACTAAGAGAGGAGGAAGATGGAGGTAATATGGAAGAGGGAGATGAGAAGGACAAAGAAGGGGAAAAGGAGAATGAGGAAGAGAACTTAGGAGGAGAAGATGGAGAGGAGGATACCGAAAATGGAGAGAGAGAGAAAAGGAAAATCAGGAGGGAGGAGGAAATGTGGAAGGTGGCGTTCTGGAATGTGGCGGGCATAGCAAACAAGGATAAGGAATTCTGGGAAGCGATAAAAGAATGGGATATAGTGATAATGATGGAGACATGGTTAGATGAGAGGGGGTGGGAAAAGATGAAAGAAAAGATCCCAAGAGAATACAAGTGGAGAGCACAGATAGCGACCAGGAGGAACAAGAAAGGAAGAGCGAGTGGGGGTATGCTGTTAGGAATACGGAAGGGAATAGAAGAGATAAAGGAAGAAAGAAAGTTGGAGGAAGATGAAGGTAAGATCGAATGTAAGATAAGGATAGGAGAAGAAATATGGAGAATAATAGGGCTTTATGTAAATAATGATATAGACAGGAAGCTAGAAGGCCTGAAGGATAAGACGGAGGAGGGAGAAAAGGGAGTAAGGACTATAATAGGTGGGGATTTCAATGCGAGAACGGGGGAGGAAGGAGGTTGGGAAGAGGAGGACGAGGAAAGAGTGGAAGGTGGAGGGAGAAGATCAAAAGACAAGAAAATAAATGGGGACGGAAGAAAGCTATTGGAATTCATAAAGGAAAGAGGCTGGATGATACTAAATGGAGGCGTGAAAGGAGATGAGGAGGGTGAATTTACGTACACAGGAGGGAGAGGCGAGACGGTTATAGACTACGTGATAGGGGAGGAGGAGGTTAGAGAAAGGGTAGAAAGATTGGAGGTAGGAGAAAGAGTGGATTCAGATCACCACCCAGTAACAATATGGATGAGGGGCAAACTTGAGAAAGATCAGAGAAAAAGAGTAGAAGAAAGAGCTAGAAGAAGAGGAATATGGAGCGAAGGGGGAAGAACGCAATTTAAAGAGAGATTAGGAACGATAAAGGGAGAAGAAAGAGAAATACAAGAGGAGATAGAAGTAGGAAGCGCAAGGATAAGAAAAGTAATAGAAGAGAACGAAAATGAGGGAGGGAGAAGGGATAAGAATGGAAGAGGATGGTGGGACGAAGAATGTAAGGAGAAGAAAAGAGAGGTGAGGAAGGAGCTGAGAAAATGGAGGAAAGGAAGAGGAGAAGTGGAAAGATACAGAGAGGAGAGAAAGGAGTACAGAGAAATGTGTAAAAGAAAGAAAAAAGTGGAGAAGGAAAGGATGATAAGAGAAATAGGGGAAGCGAAAACGGAAGGAAAGGTATGGGAATTGATAGGCAGAGTAAGAAAAAGAAGGAAGAGGATAAATGAAGAGATAAAGATGGAAGAATGGAAGGAGTACTTCATGGAACTAATGGGTGGGATGGAGAATAGGGTAGTGAAAGGAGAAGGGGGAGGGAACAGACAAAAAGAAGAGGAGATAGAGTTGGAGGAGGTAAGAAATGTAATAAAGAAGTTAAAAGCAGGAAAGGCAATAGGAAATGACGGGATACCGAACGAGGCGTGGAAATTTGGAGGAGAAGAAATGGAGAAATGGATATGGGAAATCTGTAAAAAAGTTTGGAGAGGGGAAGGCTGGCCGGAACAATGGAAGGAAGGAGAAATAGTCCCAATAATTAAAAAAGGAGAAGGACGAGGGGTGAAGGATTATAGAGGAATAACAATAATGTCATCAATGTACAAGATATACACAGCGATACTTGCAGAAAGGTTAAGGAAGGAGGTCGAAACAAAGAATTTGATTCCAGAGAATCAGGCAGGATTCAGAAAAGGGATGGGGACGATGGACCAGATATTCGCGCTGAATTATCTGGTTAATAGACAATTGGGTAAGGAGAAAGGAAAGATGACAGTATTTTTCATAGATTTGAAAGCGGCCTTCGACTCAGTGGATAAGGAAGTACTAATCAGGGCGATGACTGAGAGGGGAGTGAGGCGGGGTTTAATAGACAGGGTTAAAGAGGTACTGAGAGAAACAAAGAGTAGGGTAAGAATAGGAAGAGAGTGTGGAAGTGCATTCTGGATGGCGAAGGGCGTGAGACAAGGGTGCCCATTGAGCCCGATACTCTTTAACATATTGATCGCGGACTTAGAAGATTACATGAAGAAAGGAGGATGGGGAGGGGTAAAGCTGAAAGGGGGAAAGATTTACACGTTAATGTATGCGGATGATATAGCACTGATGGCGGAAGAGGAACAGGACATGAGATCGATGATAAGCAGGCTAGAGGGATACCTGGACAAGAAGGGACTAATATTGAGCATAGAGAAATCAAAAATAATGAGATTCAGAAAGGGAGGAGGAAGGAAGAGGAAGTATGATTGGAGATGGAAAGGAAAGAAACTAGAAGAAGTTAAGGAATTTAAATATCTTGGATATACACTGAAGGAAAATGGGGGACAAGAGGCACATATCAGAGAAAGAAGAAGGAAGGCGGCGAGAGTAATGAGGGAAGTGTGGGGGATAGGGAAAAGAATGTGGAAAAAGGACTGGAGAAGAAGGATCTGGCTGTATGATACCCTGATATGGACAGTGATGGGATACGGGGCAGAAGTGTGGGGGTGGAAGGAAAGGGTGGAGGTGGAAAGTACACATGAAAGATATATCAGATGGATATTTGGGCTAAACTGGAGGACACCCGGATATATGGTGAGAGATGAAGTGGAGAGAGAGAAGATGAGAGGCAGGGCGAGCAAGAGAGCTCGGAAGTTTGAAAAGAAATTAGAGGAAGGTAACGGAGGGGGAATAGCGAGAAAATGCCTAGAGGAAATGAAAGAGAGATGGAAGAAGGGGAAGATAATAGGAAAGTGGGAACAAGAAAGAAAAAGTTATCTGGAAGAGCTGGGGGTGAGAGCTGAGGAGGAGGAAGAGTTAGAAGTGGAAAATCTGGAGAGCAGAGAGAAGGCGAAGCAAAAACAAGAAAGGATGGAAAAGATCGTAGACTCGAAATACAACAAGTGGTATAAATTTATAAGGAAGGACGGGATTCCAGGATACTTAGAGAAAAACTGGGAGGAAGAAAGGTGGAGTAGGGTCGCGAGGTTCAGACTAGGTAATGAAATTAGGGAAGGACTGTATTGGGAAAAAGAGGAAAATAGAAGGTGCAGGATATGCGAGAGGGAGGAGGAAACATGGGAACACATATGGGAAGAATGTACGAGATGGGAGGGATGGGATGGAGAGGGGTGGCAAGATGTGGTGGAGAATTTACTAGGAGAGGGGGGAGAGGGAGAGGAATGGATGAAAGCGATAGAGAAAATGCGACAAGAGGGAGGGAGGGGAAGGGAAGTGATGGATGAGAGAGCAGTGTGATTGAGACGTATGAAAGAAAAATATGAAAGGAAGGAAGCAAGGGAAACGGAAGTCCAACATTAGAAATAAGTTAGAAATAAGTTAGAATTAAGTTAGATATAAGATAGAGCGATTAAGCGAGAAGCGATTGAGAGAGGCGCAGGGGAGCGAGCGAGAGAGCGGGAGAGCGAGAGAGAGAGGACAGGCAGGGTTAGAAAGCGCAAAAATTGTAAAGGTTTGAGTACGTTCCTGAAAAACGCCAATGATGTGCGAAAAGAGGAAGAAGAAAAGGAAGCTGTAAAGGTTTGGGTACGTCCCTCAAAAACGCCCTTTAAGGCCCCTTAGGGGCAAATAAAGTACTTTATACATACATACAAGTAAAATTTTGTAAGATTTTCTCATAATTTTTTTACAAGTTATAGCTTTTGCATATATGCAATAAAATTCAAGTTTTTATAATCTTGTTTTTCTGCCACATTGAAAAGTATATCGCACACGTGTCTATGTGTATTTTATAAAGCGAAGCACGGACACGGGAATGAAGCACATAAAGCGTATGTGTGGATAAAGAGACGCCTCGACATTTCGCAATCTTACAAAAATCGACTAATGGAATTGTTTGCAGACCGGAAACTCAACAAGCGAAAAGGCTCAACGACAAAGGGAGACCAGCGCGCGGTACGCAACGGACGAAACTCGTGTGTTTAACCAGCAAAAATCCTCGTCATTTTCACACACTGTATAAAATATCGTTACCCGATAACGCAAATATTGTACGTACCAAAAAGATGCGTGAGTACGGTGTAAACAGTGTTGCAATAACAAAAGCAAGAGAGAAAATATTTAAGTACAATTGTGCACAGTTATGCACAAAAAATGAACCGTAAAACTCTTTCAAGCTCCCTTAGCTTGACTGACCAATTTCAAATTTACGTAGCGCTTGTTTAAACGTGAAGTGATATAAAGCGATCGCTTCCGGGCTTGGCGAATAATCCCAAGGCTAATCGAAAAGTCGCGCCAGACGATGTGCAGCCCGCGTTGTTTCTTCAAATGGAAGACACGGGGCATAGGAGCGAGTTACGACACGTCACAAAAAAGAGAGAAATAAAGAAACAGAAAATATATGAAATACATGCAATATTTTGCACACGAAAAGTAGATCAAAATTCTCTCAAGCTCCCCAAATTTGCGTGACCAAGGTTACGCAAAGTTATATCTATAACACTCATTCAAACGGGCGGCAAAACGCGGCAAAAGACATGACTGAGATGAATGCGGTACGAGACATTATAAAGAAATATATCAGCACGGTTTGGCAACGAAACGGAGAAAAGCACGATGAGACAAAGTCGCACGCCACGACGCGTCCATCTTTTCGCGCTTAAAAAATGTTGTACGCAAAAAATGAACCGTAAAACTCCCAAACTCCCCAAGCTTGCGTGACCATGTTAAAATTTAATTACTCTTATTTTCCAAAATAAATGGTCCAGTTTCTTTGGGCAAATCCTCACTCGTGAAAGGAATAGGAAGGATAGAGAGGTGCAAAAATGTTTCAAAGGAGAGATGAAGATCGTTAACGATATGTTACTATGAATATGATTTATTGCAGCTCAATGAAACGTGTAGCCAATTTTACGATCTCATGCACACGGACATGGCCTGGATTAAAAAACACAAACAATTTCTCGTTACAAACCAAATGTCGGAAAAATTTTGTAAGAGATGTAATACCATATTACCCTCATAGTCAACATGTTTCGTATCATAAAAATAGCAGTATGGAATATACAAAAACGAAAATGGTATTTATACAAAAAACAAAGCTGATGCCCTGGCTAAGATTGACAAACGACATACCTCATCAACTAAAATTCTCCCAAGCTTATCAAATTTACGTGATCACGTTCAATTACTCTCCAGCTGAATTTAACAGTCCAGTTTCTCCGCGCAAGTCCCGTAATCGAGAAAGGAAGAAGGGAAAAAGGAAAAATGAAAAACAAATATTTGAAAAGATAGATGGAGATCGTCATTGTTATTGTTGTCGTCGACGTTATAAACAACACGTTGCGATTCGATTTACAAAAGAAAAAAAAATGATTTAATCATTGTGTATCTTTAACGCGTCGCTGAGTGCGACGCAACAGGAGTATATGACAAAACGGAAAAAATATAAAAAAAGAACAAAATGCTGTGGCTGTGCGACCTGGAAGAGACCAACGACACGGGAATGAAACACATACAACGTATGTTTGGATACGGGACACCTCGACATCTCGCGGTCTTAAAAAAATCGCTGCCTAACAGGATAAACACATAACAAAATTGGAATCGGATAAAGCGCAGTACACGCCGCACAACACGAAATACAAATATATCTGAATGTTAATTATTTCATTAGGTACACTCAATTAACACAAAAAATTGTAATTTATTTTGTAATTGCAATTGGAAAAGGATGGAGGAGGTGTACAAGAAACTAGACTAAATTGTATTTCTTGAAAAATAGGTAAATATCAACAAACAAACGAAAATGCGCGGCATGTCTGCTTTGTGATAAAAATCTACTTATGGTTTTGAAAATCGGCAATGTTCACGCAACAAACTGTCATTAGCCCAACAATTGAGAGTACATTGTGTGCAACGTAAGAAAAACGATTCGTCGTTGGAAAAAGTTTTCTTCGCGCACACGGAAACATTTACGGAGACTGTCAAAAGTATGGAGTACAGATTGTCGAAGAACTTGAAAAAAAAAAAAGTTTTTGAAAGGTTAATATTTGTTTTAATTTATAAACGTAATCAATACCGGCGAATCGTAAAATTTTTCCAAGCTCCCCAAGCTTGCGTGACCACGTTAATCAACACTGTTTTTTATCGTCAAACGTAAAACGACAAACAATATATTTGCAGAATACAGTAACACAGCTGCTAGCACGGCTGCTGTGTCGCGGCACAAACTTTTCCGCCAAGAGACAAAAGCCGTAGACGGCACACTGCAACACATCGCAAACATGATGTGACACGCGCTACATTATGCCGAACGTTAAAATTTTTACTTCGCACGTTTTCAAGTGTTATTTGAAATTTCTTTTTGTATCCACCTTTCACGGTGGTGCGAGCGATGTGAGGTGTGAGTGGTGCGACACAATTGACACGTATCGACACGCAATATATGTATATATATGTATAAGAGGAAATAAAAGAACACAAAAAATTTGTCGGGAATGGAAAATAAAATCACTGATGATTAGAAGAGAACGCATAAAGAGGACACCGAAGAAGAAGAAAACGAACGTATAAGGTCTAAAAAGCAGCGTCTTATTATTTCCAATGTTGAATCTGGTGAAGATTCTGAAAATGAATTTAAACCAAATGCCATGTCTAAGAAATCTGAATTCGTTTCCGAAGGAGCGAGCGAGAATAAACCTTTGACAGGGACAAAGGAGAAAACACCAGAGAAAAAGAGAAAAACTAATTGTAAATCCAAGCCAGCACAAGCAAATCGTTTTCGTAATATAAAACTAACAAGAAAGATTTGAAACGACCTGCGCAAAAGAACACAAAAAATTTGTCGGGAATGGAAAATAAAATAAAATCACTGATGATTAAAAGAGAACGCATAAAGAGGACACCGAAGAAGAAGAAAACGAACGTATAAGGTCTAAAAAGCGGCATCTTATTATTTCCAATGTTGAGTTTGATGAAGATTCTGAAAATGAATTTAAGCTAACGCCATGTTTAAGGAATCTGAATTCGTTTCCGAAGGAGCGAGCGAGAATAAACCTTTGACAGGGACAGAGGAGAAAACACCAGAGAAAAAGAGAAAAACTAATTTTAAATCCAAGCCAGCACAAGCAAATCGTTTTCGTAATACAAAACTAATAAGAAAGATTTGAAACGACCTGCGCAAATTCAAAAATAACCTATAAACAATGGACTTGAAGCTACGCCTACTTGACCTCATTGGAAATTCAAGTTTCTCCAACCAGAAAAGATGAGGGATATAAACGGAAAAACATCAAAAGATCAAGATTACAATTTCAAAACGATCCACGTCCCCACTG
>NW_020222006.1:0-149 GCF_003070985.1 Temnothorax curvispinosus
AGAGGTCAAATTCACTTTCGGGAATTTGTCGAAATTATTATCTTTTCCTGAGAATCAACTCCGTTATCGCCACGCTTTCGGCAGCGAAAGTACTGGATCGCCACACTCTTCGTCAGCGCCCCAGCACAGATCGCCACGCTTTGTCAGCG
>NW_020222006.1:159-1099 GCF_003070985.1 Temnothorax curvispinosus
ACACTCTTCGTCAGCGCCCCAGCACAGATCGCCACGCTTTGTCAGCGACAACTGCGAGTCGAATCTTAGAAGTGATCGATTTATTGATTAAAATTACGAAATGAGATTCCAGATTTTTACACTTGTTCTCTTTTAAACTTATCTTACCTTTATTCTATAAATCTCAATACAACTTGTGCGTGAAGCGCGGTCTTATAAGGTATGAGAGTGTAGGGACTAAGTCCCAGAATTGAGCGCGAATGCTCGAACTTAGCGTATAGCGGAACGTAGGAAATCGAATAAGGTTGGGAGAGAGTCTGAGAATTACGTCTAGTCAACACCGAAGTTAAAACTTATCTGTTTTCCGCGGCGTTTTTCCGCCCTATTTATACCCGAAAAAGACCGGAATCTCCCGCGCGAGATTCCCGCCTTTTTCCTACGCGTCTTAAGGGGGGAGGTATTCTAGAAGCTTCTAGAACATTCTAGAAGCGTAGTTTTGGGCCCATCTGGCCCCCAGCCCTTCAACGGACTCCGATAAGATAATCTAAACATTTACACTAATCCGGCCGTTTCCTCGGAATTCCGAGCCTAGCGTGCGTCGTCGGAAATATAAAATTTCCGTACGTAACAATGACAAAACACCCTAATCTTATAATAAATTATATTAATGTTTTTTTTCTTTTAAGTAATTGAAAAATTAACTTTTGTGTATTGTAATATTTATTTCATCGAAGTGTGGGCACGAACACGATAACCGGGGCCCCTTGATTTGACTGTGGTTTCTGATAGTATTTTTTACGCTGAACAAAAAATTATATAGGTCTTATAGGGCTAACTGCTTTAGTTTTCGAGATATGCAGTATTAAAGCTGCGTGAACTATTTCGGGACTACCGCACCTCCCCCGAAAGCACGAGGGGGGTGTGCGTGAACCTCGGTTCGCGTGGAAAGTATATGCGTGAA
>NW_020222006.1:1109-2873 GCF_003070985.1 Temnothorax curvispinosus
TCGCGTGGAAAGTATATGCGTGAACTATTTCGGGACTACCGCACCTCTCCCGAAAGCACGGGGGGGGGTGCGTGAACCTCGGTTCGCGTGGAAAGTGTATGCGTGAACTATTTTGGGACTACCGCACCTCCCCCGAAAGCACGGGGGGGGGTGTGCGTGAACCTCGGTTCGCGTGGAAAGTGTATGCGTGAACTATTTCGGGACTACCGCACCTCCCCCGAAAGCACCGGGGGGGGGTGTGCGTGAACCTCGGTTCGCGTGGAAAGTATATGCGTAAACAATTTCGACATATATATTAGTTATTATGCTTTCCAATACTCAAAATAGCTGCTATATTTTCAAAACTTTTTTTTGTTAATAACTTTTTAATGAATAACGAGCGACGGCTAAAACCTTCTGAAGGTCACTCGGGGTCGTGACTTTGACAACATATATCAAGGTCATTGAAATCGGTGAGGTCGCCCTTAATCTAAACATTTACCAAGTTATATTTATTTTGAACTTTAATACTGCATATCTCGAAAACTAAAGCAGTTAGCCCTATAAGATCTATATAATTTTTTGTTCAGCGTAAAAAATACTACCAGAAACCACAGTCAAATCAAGGGGCCCCGGTTATCGTGTTCTCCCCGAAGTGTGACCCTACATAAATCTATAATAAGGTATTTGTTGCTCGAGTCTTTATTTTCTTATGCTACCCTTCAGCCACCGATCGTTGTGACGATCTGTTTACGCGATACATACGTTCGAACTGGTTTAAAACAGACCAAAGAACTGGATGTGTAAAAAAAAATAACCGAAAAACAACCACTCGATTGACGAAACGTTAAATACCGTCATATAAACAAAAATATCGATGGAACAAGATTTAATCTCACGCAATTGAATTTCTCGCGAATCTCAGATAAATCGCACGCCTTCTCAGACACGCTTTCGTCGAAAAATTTAAATTTTTAACTCATGAAAGGGAAAAGTGTAAATTACCCTTGTCTATTGCTGCGAAATATTATACATAATTGCATTTCTTGCGTTAAAACAAATTGAAGTATCTATATACGTGTAGTGTCATGAATCGTTGTCGATCCAAACCCGAACTGTCGCGATCGATAATAATTGAATTACAATCAGTAGATCAGATAGCATATTCAGTCTATATTCGACTTTAGTGCTCCTATTTGTGGCGAAGATAAATTCGCCGAAAATATACCTGTTTTTCAATGTTTAATGGAAGTCAGCTTTCTAATATAAAAATTGTTGCAACAATCGATTACAAATTATATGCTGGTTTTACATTAGAAAGTGCAATCCTATTATTAAACTAAAAGTTTATTTTTGATGTTTTATACTTGCATATAATTATATAATAAATTCATAATTTGTATTTCGTATTTAAGATAATATGTATAAAATGCCGTAAAGAGTCTTTCAATGTTAAAACATATACTGCAACTCCATACATTTTGTGTTGTAGCATTATTTCACCATGGCAAAGTCAGATATGACAGCACAGAAATGGAAAGAGAAGGGTGATGAAGAGTTTAACAGAGGCAATTGGTCTGAAGCCTTAATTCACTACACAGACGCAATTCAACTAGTAACAAAGGACAACACTGAGAAGATTATATTATGATAAACGAGCTGCCACATATTTCGAACTGCATGATTACGACAAAACGATTGAAGACTGCAACAGTGTGAAGAAAATATTCTAAATTATTTTCCATATCAATGTTTCGCAGATTTTTAGCACTAATAGAGTTAGAG
>NW_020222007.1:0-41133 GCF_003070985.1 Temnothorax curvispinosus
AATAAAAATAAATCAACATATATTCTTTGAAATAAATTACTTGCATTGAAAACATTACTCTTTGAAAATTAACAAACTCTTTGAAATAAACTACTTATATTAGACAAAAATGATTTATTTAACACAGAATTTGGAAGTAAAATGGTCCTTTTTTACCCTTTCTATTAGCACAGTTCTCGTAACACCATTCCTCACCTTTGTTGCACTGAATCCAGTCTTCAGGCGGTATTCATAGTCAGATCTTAGATTTGCCGTATTAGCATCTTAAGACATTACTTAAGATATTACTTAAGTTCTTGAAATATAAAAACGGACTATAAATACGGACCTTCGACAAATGGATGGCTGAATTTTTCATTACAGCACATTACAGTAGATGCAATACCAGTCCTGAAACCTTACAGCAATCAACAACTCAACGCAAAGTCATTTTTCCAGACTTTACTTTCTGTATAGCTTCGTTCATTTTGTTCCTTATTGAGACCATGACTCATTAGTTGATTGTATGTGCAAACTATCTAGGTATCGAAAAAAACACACTTTTGTTGCAATAGCTATAAAATGTCGAAAATTTTCATGATCCAAATCACCCCGAAAAAGATGATCCGATTAATCCCGTATGTCGACTTCATAAAATACATTCGTTTTCTCCAAACTATCTTAATAATATTATTTAAACTACTTACTAGACTAATTTAGCAAACATACACTGTAAAAATTATTATAATTTGCACAAGTTTCAATATAACTTTTCGTTACACGGTCACAAAATTGGGATCGCGATTTTACATTAGCGCCAAAATTTCTTCGTTTACTCACGATCTCCTACGCTTCTATTATGGACTGACACTAAATTACACACAATATAGAGCTGTTGTCTATTATTTCCGGTGCGGAGAAAACGCACAGAGGTAATTGGTTATACGTTAAAACAGCTCATTTGAAACAAAACACTAACGAAAACTGTCTAAAAGCTTATATTGTCGACTCTGACACTAAATTATCCGCAATACAGAGCTGTTGTCTGTTGTTTCCGGTGCGGAGAAAACGCACGGAGGTAAATGGTACGTTAAAACAGCTCATTTGGAACAAAACACTAACAAAAACTGTCTTAAAGCTTATATTGATCCGATTCATCTCAGTCTACCCTAATATCTCTTGGCAAAGTCGAGTGCTCACCTTCAAACAGCTTTTTCTGGTCCACGAAAAGATAATCGAGGCACATAAGGTATTCCAAGCCAAGTGGACATACCATACTCGGTTGCGGGCAGTTACCTGGAAGCAGATAAAAGCAATATTCGATAAGCGATGATAATCCGACGCGCTATTTATTGCACATGTAAATGATAGTATACATTCTTTAATATCTATCTATATGTATAAGCGGAATGTAAATTATATTTATATAATTTGTGATTAAAAAAATAATTGTTTAAAAAGAAAAATTGATATTTTACAAAATCATTAAATACACTGACCGTACGTATCATTTATGTTCGAATCAGTATATTGCCGGTCCGCTCAGTACGCGTCGAGGCTCGGCACGTCGGGACACGATATAACGGCCGGAGTCACTCCGCAAATACAAGGAGAGGAAAGTCATAAATAATAAATAGGAAAAACATAAATAATAAAGACGGATAGTCGTTAATGGATTTCACTGATTTTATTGCACTCGCGAATTTGGCGATTTGACGCCTTTCGCTCTGAACCTTGAAGCTACCCCTTCAATTTACAATCTCGAATTGCTCTGATATTTTCTCACTCAGCGTGTCGCTCTCGTAGCTTCCGTGAGCTCACTGAGTCACTGATTTCCCGGCCGCGGCCGAGGAATGGCGAGGTTTCCGCGCTCGAAACGCGCGGTCATCGAAGCGTAATCATCGGCTCGTCTTTGCAGCAGGCGATAAAATAGCTATGTTTTGAATCAAGGCAGACTCGCGCTTGATATGCTCGCATATTTGATAAGGAATTCGGCGACTGATCATGCGTTCCGCTACGGTGACGAGTTTCTAACAATTGACGATTATTTCTTTTTATTAAATTAATATCCTAACAGCGAGTCACATAGAAGAAGATATCATTATATGGATGATGCATATCAAATCCGTATCGTTTTTTTAACCGCATAATATAAATTTCACTTGTAAATTCAAGTAATAAAATTAATCCTTATTTTGTGATTAAAGCAAGTATGACACATACATACAGAATGCTTCGTTAAGAATATATTTCATTATAATGGTCAGTCAATTTCTTTATAGTTTTTAAATCCTTAGCATTATAAATTAAATCGTAATGATTTAATTGGGGGGGGGGGGGGGAGAATTTTACTACTTCAACCAGAATTATGTTTCAAGTCTGACAATTTGTCGGCGCGCAGTTTACTATGGTGGGAATAATATCTGTCTATTAAATATAATAAAACACGAACATCCTGTTACGACTTTCCGTGCCCTATTCTTCATACTGAATTTTAATTTTCGGACCCATTTGAATATTATAATATATTTAAGTCATGTTGCTATAATAACACACTACATATTGACTATATATTAAAACATCACATACTTATTGTAAGGGCGGCAGTGTGGTCTAGTGGTTAGAGCGCCAGACTCGTAATCTGGGGAACCAGATTCGAGTCCACTAGAGCCGTGGAATTTTTTTCCGAAAGCTGCGCCCCTCCGTGCAAGATTGAGGCCCTTGTGCGGAGAAAACTGGGCTCCGTCTTTCGGAAAGAGACGTTAAACCGTTGGTCCAAAGGGTTAAAGTGAGAGGATAAGGATAGTATTGGTAGTAGATTGCGAACCCTACGGGGATATGCAATAAATTGTCCGCATACTTATTGTATAAATGTATAATATGTAGCACTCGTACATTTATTTTACATAACAGGAAGCAATAGATATAAGTAACTGTAATATAAATATTACAATATATCTGTTATAAAAAAGATTACTCCAAAGTTATATAGGCAGTAACAAAATTATGTCGACTGGGAAGATATCACCCTGAGTATGTGTACATACTCAGCGCTCGCCTTCATTTATGTTGCCTTCCATAGTTAAAAATCTTTCGAAGTATTTGATATATAACAAAATATTTTTGATGGACATATAAAGCTGACATAGACAATTAAATCGCTTCTGTCTTTTTTTTTTTTTAATTGAGACAGATTGACTTATCTGCTTCTCCGCCTCGCGAAAAACAGGAAGTCCTAAAATATTAAAAGATATAAGTCAACATATTGTATACCAAAAATTAAACTGTATTCATACTAATATTTATTAGAAATATTTCTTCGCAATTTGACTTTACTTTCTTAATTAAAATCAGTCAAAATCAATTAACAGTACACTGATATTAATATTGGAAATAAAATATTCCTTTTTCGCTGTAATATTTTTTTCTATTTTTTTCTTTTTCGTATCTCTTTCCTAAAATAAGCGATTGTTTATAGTGTTTTCGCGATACTCACTATTAGAATAGTTGCTCCCAGTAGTACGGCCTTTATTTTTACATCGAGATCGCGCGGAAAGTTAATGCCATATTTATCCGAAACGTGGAACTGGTTGAACATTTCTTGAGAAAAGCCTCTCCAATGCTTTTGAATCATGCCGATGTCATACTTTTCATCCAGAGATTTGACCTGCGGATTTGATCATTGACGAGCAATTATGAAAATCTTAACGCTGTTTAGCAACCTACGCCAAGTTTGTGACATTATATTATTCATTAATTATCACTTATTCTCAGTTCTGTATTTTACTTTCAAAAATCTTCCAAAAACTCGAAATTAATGTTAAGAAAAACAATTCAAAAAATGTTAATATGATATGTAATAATAATAACGATAATGATGATAATTAAATATCATATATAAGTGACATACATTTTGTAAGATATGGAATGTTGCGATACCTTAAGGTCAAATTGTGATCCTTTTATCATCAATACTTCCTGATCGGATGCGTCGCGAATATAAAACTTCCGTTGCCAAAAACCCCACTCTTGAGTAACGCTGCCCAGTAAAGTACTTCCGGAATACATTTGTAAAACCTGCGAACAATAAAACTTCAGTCATCTGCTAATCAAATCTGGTTATAATTAAACTTAAAAAATAAAATTTATCGACTATCTAAGGCCGAGCTGTTACCTGAAAGCAAATAAGAGCAACATGTAATTGCTAAGTAATTTTATTCGAATTCATCTCACACCTACCTTTAATTTTATTAAAATTCTAACATTAAATAGGACTGTGGAATAAATCGTTACGTACGTATATGAGAACAAATCTTATGCCGGGTATAGACTTGTATCAGATCACCATATCGTATCATGATATTTTCTTATAAAATACGGATATGTTGATTATAATGATATATATGCCCAGGCCTTGTTTTCAATCTGTAAGATATGGGATACGAATACGAATTGAAAACAAAGCCTTGGCGTATCATTATATAATTAATATATCCGTATGTTGGTATTTTGATAAGAAAATATCATGATACGATACGGTGACCTGATACAAGTCTGGACCCGGCCTAACATTTGTTCACATATACGTACGTAAGGATTTATTCCACAGTTCTATTTAATGTTAAAATTTTTATATAATTAAAGGTATGTGTGAAACAAGCTTGAATAAAATTATTTAGCAATTACATGTTTAATTTTTATTGCGTTTAAAAGTTAATACTTTTTTAAAAGTTAATTGTCATGAACAACTTATTGATTTTTCTATTTAAGAATGAAATTTAAAATTAAATTCCTCGAAGAATACAACGATGGAAGATATCTCTTTGCTAGTTTTTAATATGTTTCACATAGCATAGCCATAACAAATACACTAAATAAATTTTAATGACAAAAACTACCGGCAGAGAACAGCATGTCATGAAGGGTTGAACCAAACGAAGAGTCTCTTGTTGATTTCTGTCATAAGTGATGTATTCGTGAAATGAATTATACTTTCGCAGGCAGGTTCCCCAGTAGGTTCGCAATTCCTGCTCTATGTAAAACACCCTCTCGCCGTTATTATCCGTAATACCATACTTGTTCCTTCTAGTTTGCCATCCTAAAAAAAAGATAACGTAGTGTTAAAGCACATACAAAATTTATAATAGTACTTAACAGTAACGCAATATGTAATGTAATATAGTAAATAAATAAGAATAAGTTTAGATATATAAAATTATATCGTATTCATTAAAGTGATAAGAAAGTTATTAAGTATATATGCACTGTGCAATTATCAAATCGTAATTCTTTGTATATTTGTCATAATATAAAATAGAAAATGCGATTATATGTATAATAAAATTATAATTTTATATTAAATATAATAATCTTGTAATTATACGGTTATATACGAAATTATGCGTTTATCATAATACAAATAATGAGACTATTGCGCGGAGTAAATGTTGGTTTCGTGATTACTCCAGGGAGTAATCGTAATAAATCAATACACTCGAGCTTTGTGGATCTGGAATTACATATATTCACGTGCGGTCTTAAGAGAAGAGCAGTGTTATATTTTTATATCTCTTGGCAAAGTCGAGTGCTCACCGTCAACCTCCATATTTTTTTGGTTTACGAGAAGACAATCAAGGCTCAGAAGATATTCCAAGCCAGGTGGACATGTTATACTCGGTGGCGAGGAGTCATCTGAAAGCAGATAAGAGCAATATTCGATAAACAATGTTAATTCAACGTGTTTTATTGTTTATGTAACTATATATATAGTATAAATTCATTAAACTCTATATATCTACAAGCGGAATGTAAATATTTATATAATCTTGATAAAAAGAATAATCGATTAAAAAGGAAAATTGATATAAATTTACAAACTCGTTAAATTATATATTGACCGTATCATTTTCGATTATTCTTTTTATTAAACTGAGAACGCTTCTGATTAAATAGCACATTATATTCAAAATAGATTTACTTGCCTAACTCTCTTACACACAAATTGTGAAAACGCAATCGTCAGCGGCAGCCGCGACTCGCATCAAGATCGAGATCAAGTTTCGAGACAAGCAATCAGCATCGCGGAAAACAGAACAATGGACTTTCCATGCCTTTTTAAGACCACTATTTCTAATGTCTGTTAAATTTTAATCGACCGTTAACTTTCATAATAACCAACTACTATTGGCTATTCTAAAAAGTTAACGGTCGGTTAGAAGTTAACAGACGTTAGAAATAGTGGCCTTTAGAAAAGGATTAATATCCTAACAGTGCACCACATAGAAGAAAATATTAGGTATTATATAAATGAGGCATATAATATATTTTATAGTTTCATAAATCCATATCGATTTTTTTTTGAATACGTAATATAAATCCCACTTGTAAATTCGAATAATAAAATCAAGCCTAATTATTGATTAAACGATTAAAGCAACGTATTATACAGATATACAAAGCTTCGTTAAGGATATTCCATTAAGAAAAATTCATTTTTTTAAATCGTGACTTTTTACGTTATTCTGTTACCATATTACCATGTTATGTTAATGGTAAATTTATTATTAATTAAAAGAATATTAACGATAAAAGGTGGTCGTGAAAAAAACCATTTAAGAAATAGACATAAACGTAATGAATTTCAACGTGATTATTAAATATGTAAAAAGCATATTTATTATTAATATATTATTAACATATAAAAAGCACATTAATTATTAATATAATTAGTATAGATATACTTATGCTAAAGATTATATTTTAATATTTAAAAACATGTATACAAAGATTTATAATAAACATTTTATTAAAGAGGCACCTATGTCGTGCGCAAAAAATTTCCTATTTTCGGGAACTTTTTTCTTAGTAAATACATAGTATTCGATACGGTTTTTTAATTTTATTCGTTATATATTTGAGTGTATGTCTATAAAACAATTGTTTTTTTTATATAAAAAATGGTAACTAAGAAGTTGCGTACACCAGTACATGGTTCCAGTGTCTGCATGATTTTGCACTGTAGGTCAATTTGATATAAAAAACAACCATATTTTATTGTAAAGAAATATTGTAGTTGCGAACTGTCGGAGAGATTTTTTAATTTATAAAAATTCACGAAATTAAAACTTGAAAAAAAAGTTAGAATTTTGCCTTAAAACTTATCTACTATCTTTGTTATAAAAAAAGAACAAAATAGAAAATCGGAAAGTCCCCGACAGTTCTATAACATTTCTTTATAAGAAAATATTGTTTTTCAAATCAAACTTCGTGCATGCAACTTGCTATAAAAGTTAGTTTTTTATATAAAAAATTAATTTTTGTTATAGACATACGCACCCGGCATCAATTACTGTTATTTATTGAGAAAAAAATCCTGAAAATAGGCCATTTTTGTGCGCGACAAAGGTATTCGCCCCTTTAAATAAACATTTTTTACTGTATATAAATACGCAATATTCTTATTGCGTGGGTATTCTCTAAATCTGAATCAGAATAGTACTGTGAATCAGTGAATATAGTCACTGATTCAGATTTAGAGAGTAACAAAATATTGTATGAAGCTTGAGATTACAATGATTAAAAAATTATATATTGTCGTACACAATTTAAATATTTGTTTCTTATACCATTAATATACATAAATTTTTATATCACATACAGAATAGTGGTACAAAGATAATACTTTGTAATTAACGCAATTTCGAAATTATTTACACAATTTATATCAGCAAACGAAGAGTCCAGTCTTGATGCTGATCGAATAACAATTAACAATTGTCTCTCATTGTATGTACGTGTGTGTATATGAAGGGAATCATTTATATTATTTATTGTTACATTATATGATATTTGGGAGACGATTTAGTAAGATAAATAGATTGCAAAGCAATGAGTAATACTTTAGATGGACAGACAATTGCATTGTGTTAATAATAAAATAGAGAGCTCTTTGAGATTGAACTCTGCAATGGACACGAGAGATCGATCTCCGTGTATGTAAGCACAATTGTAAGTATACTTGAATAGTTTAGTTAATTATAGTTTAGTTAATTATAAAAATAATAAAGCTTATTCGTAAAACGATTAAAAAATCGTCTTATATATAATTGTTAGTTATAATTTCACAGTTTATGATTAATAAGATTCCTGAGTATGTGTATACGGCGGTCGCTTTCATTTACATTGCATTCCATAGTTAAAAAGTGATTTCGCGAAGGGGTTAAGCGAGGACGATCCATCTAATCGGCGAGCGTCGATCATCGGGGAAATTGATCGATCATTGCGACGTGAGAGACTAAAGACCGCGCGCGGAAAAAGGAACTCTCGTTCGGTGGAGATCATGGTGTGACTCGTGTGCGATAGAGAGAATCCCTCGAGAAGATCGGCGAAGTTGTCCGGTGGTTGTGTGATTCCGGTGTTCTATTCCATAGTTAATACATAACGAAATATCTTTGGAGATATAAAAAGCTGATATGAACGAATCGCTTTTGTCTTCTTTTAAAAATTGGAACACACTGACTTAGGTTTCCTGTTCGAAATACATGAAGTCCTAAAACATTAAAAGATATAAGTCAATATATTGCACATTAAAAATCAAACTATATTTATACTAATATTTATTAGAAATTTCTCTTCGTAATTTCTTAACTTTAATTTCTTAATTAAAACCAATTAAAATTAATCGACTATGCTAATATTAATATTAAAAATAAAATATTCTATTTTTGTAGCAATATTTCTTTTAATTCCTTTGTTCTTTGTATCTCTTTTCTTAAATAAGGGATTGTTTATAATATTTTCATGATACCCACTATTAGAACAGCCGCTCCTAGCAGTACGGCCTTTATCTTGACGTCGAGATCGCGCGGAAAGTTAATTCCGAATGTATCCGAAACGGTGAACATCTCTCGAGCAAAGCCACTCCAACGCTTTCGAATCATGCCGATGCGATGCTTCTCATCCAGAGATTTGACCTGCGGATTTGATTGGCGAGCAATGTTAAAAATCCTAACGCTTTTTATGCAACAAAATCGCAATTCAATCGCCAAGTTTGTAATATCATATTATTCATCATCATTTATTCTTAAGTTTTGTATCTTACTTTTAAAAATCTTCCGAAAACTCGAAATTAATGTTAAGGAAAACAATTCAAAAAATGTTAATATGATATGTAATAATAATGATGATGATGACGATAATTAAATATCATCATAAGTGGCATAAATTTTGTAAGATATAGAATGTTGTAATACCTTGAAAATTACGTCAACACAGAAACGAATGAGTGGCCCTTTTATCATCAACACTGCCTGGCCAGATGCGTCGCGAACATAAAACTTTGGTCGCCAAAGACTCCACTCTTGAGTAATGCTGCCCAATAGAGTAGTTCCGGAATACACTTCTAAAACCTATGAAAAAAAAACTTCAGTCATCTGCTAATCAAATCTAGTTATAATTAAATTAAAAAAAAAATGTATCAATAATCTAAGATTTGTTCTCATACACGTACGTAAGAATTTATTTCACAGTCCTATTTAATGTCGGAATTTTAATAAAATTAAAGTTACGTGTGAGACGAATTCGATTCCAATTATTTAGAAATTAAATGTTTAATTTTTATTAGACATATACCATAAATAAACAAATAAATACATTATTTCTCTAAATAAACGCTAAATAAAAAATCGATATTAGCATTTCAACGAAGCGGGCAAAGTTTCGTCGAAAAGTAAACTTGACAGATGGCTTGCACGTGTGAAGAAACTTTGGTAGACACGATACAAGACAGCAGTTCTCATCTCGCTTAGATTCTAGATCTCGTTTTTAAACTTGTTGTTATTTCCAATATCATCTTTCTTATTCTTGTAATTTAATATAAAATTGTGATTTAAAATAAATTTAAAAAGAGATTATCTATAAATTTTAAGTTTTATTGTTAGGATATTTAATAACAAATTCATTGTTATGAATAATAATAACTCAGTCAAAAGAGAAAAATTTACTTTAAATTATTATTTTTATAAATTTTCTTACTTCAGAATTTTAAATTTATTTAGAATTTATAATCATAAATTTAAATATTAAATTGCTCTAATTCATAATTTTTATTTTTAATTTATTCTAATATTTACTAAATACATTAAATATTCTAAAATTTTTAAAAGTTAATTGTCATGGACAATAATGACAAATGAACTTATTGATCTGTCTATTTAAAAAAGAAATTCAAAAATAAATTCCTCGAAGAATAGGAATGATATTCCATATAGAGATAACGCGGATATCAAATACACTGAATAAACTCTAATGACAAAACTACCTGCAGATAGCAAGGACAACAGCAGCCGTCGCATCTGAAGGGTCGAACCATGCGAAGAATCTCTCGATGATTTTTGTCGTAAATGTTGAATTCGCATGAACGATACTTTCCCAAGCACAATCGCCAACAGATTCCCGACTCCTCGGCCATGTAAAACACCGGCTCGCCCTTATTATCCGTAATAACATACTTGTTTTTAGTTTCCCATCCAGTAAAAGCTAAAAAGAAAATACTGTAGTATTAAAGCAAAATGTATATACATATGTATAATAGTGTTTAATACAGTAAAGTAATATGTAATGTAATATAATAAATAAATAAAAATAAGATTGGATATATATATAAGATTATATCGTATTCAAAAAGTTATTAGGTATCCACTGCGCAATTATCAAATCGTAATTCTGTGAATATTTATCGTGATATAAAATAGAAAATGCGATTATATATCATGAGATTATAATTTCATATTAATTATAATAATCTTGTAATTATACGGTTACGTAGAAAATTATGCGTTTATCATAATACAAATATATGAGGAGGCTATCGCGAAGAGTAAACGTAGCTCCGCTAACTCAGGGAGTAATCGTAAATCACACGCTCGAGCTTCGCGGATCTGGAATACATATATTCGCGCGCGGTCTCAAGAGAAGAGCAGTGTTATATTTATATCTCTCGACACAAAGTCGGGTGCTCACCTTGAAGCAACTCAATTTTCTGGTTCACGAAAAGATAATCAAGGCCCATAAGGTATTCCAAGCCGGGTGGATATGTCATACTCTGCGGCGACCAGCCACCTGAAAGCAGAAAAGAGCAATATTCGATAAGCGATGTTAATTCGACGCGCTATTTATTGCTCATGTAAATGATAGTATACATTCTTTAAAATCTATACATATATATAGCGGAATGTAAACGTTTATATGATCCTGATAAAAAGAATGATCGATTAAGAAAGAAAAATTGATATAAGTTTACAAAATCGTTAAGTACATTGGCCCCTTTCATTTACGATTATTCCTTTTATTAAATTAATATCCTAACAGCGCGTCACAAAAAATAAGATATTATATAAATGACGCATATATTTTATAGTTTTATAAATCTATATCGATTTTTTTTTAACCACATAATATAAATTCCACTTTTAAATTCAAATAATAAAATAAATCCTTATTGATTGAAGCAACGATGCAGATATGATACACAGATGATATGCACAATGCTTCGTAACAACGACTATCACGAAATACATGTTCGCGGAAAGTATTCTGTACCTCTGTTCCTCCTCTGTCAGAAATCTGATGTACCCTTTCCTCTTGGACTTGTAATAACGCGCCAACGTACTTTGGAAGAGTGTTCTCAGCCGTCTACGTATCTGGTCCAGCTTGACTGTCCACGAAGTTTCAAAGTACTCTGATTCCGTTGCACGCGTAGAACGCCGCATGTTTCGATATTATTCGTAGATCGCGCTTTTATAAAGCGACACACGTTCGTGTCAACGTCTGGGACTGAAATTAAAGTGCCTTTATCGCTGTAACTCCACTATCGCGTACTCCACAATTATCATCACAATCTTATAGGGATATTTACAGACATTATGCAATCAAAGATTAAAGGCAGATAATTATCTGAACTGAGAGAATGCTCAAAATTCACTGTTCCAATCCAAATAGCTTCAGAAACTTTTCCTTGAAGTTCTTGCCACTTTCCAAATTTCTGCTTAAAACTTTCGTCGCTGTTCCGAGGATCCTAAAATTCTAAATTCATCCTCGAACTCGGCTCTTTTCGAAATCTTATCACTCTCATCCATCATTTATCACGATTGTTAATCTCACGAAAATTACTGCTGCGTCGATCCGAGACGTTTGCCAGCAGCGTTCGCGAGTTGTCGCAATTGCTTTGCTAACGTTCTCCACCCTCCTCGAGACGAGGGAGATAAAACTTTTTCCGCGAATATCCTCGTTTCTCCCGGCTCGGATTTTTCTCCCTTTTTTTCATTTATCGCTTAAGAGATAAATATGAAAAACAATGCGATATATCAAAGCTATGTCGCATCTAGTGGTATATACATACTTGTTTTTCACGTCGAGGAAATTAATATTGCGAAAAATTCACAATCTAATGTTAATATTTTCTCAATTAAGAGAATTCCAAGAGATATTCATCAAAAAGGGCGGAAATTATTCAAGTCGAGAATTTGTTCACCATTGTTCACCAAACTTGTCCACCAAAAGAATTTTAACAATTCGATCTGTTGACCATTTCTGTGAATTCAGTATATCTCACTTCCTGTTTCTTTTACATGCCTCTTCAAAAATTCCTTTTTTTAATCTTCTGTTTTTTATTTATACACTTTATTTATACAATTCTGAATCCGATTTCAATCCTCCTTCTTCTCCTTTCTCCTTTTTTCTTCCATTTTTCCACTTTTTTCCCCTTTTCGTCTTATCACTACTAACCAGGTAAAAGGCAAACAATACACTGATAGACTCGAGTGATCGCACTGTGGCTGTCCGTGCTTATCAGAACATTTCACGAGTCAAATACACGGCAGAATAATCTTTTTATCTCGGAGAGCAACAACACGCCGAATGGAAACACGATGTTGCCGATCGCGACGACCGAAAAGTCCGTCGTCATCGTACAAACACGAATGATAACATTGTATACGACTGTCTGGATGACGATGATACGTGACAACCACCGTGGACGGTCATTATCTACTTTATACTAATCGTCGCTCCCGGTGAGCAACTATCCATGGGACATATACCGTCCGTGAATCGTCCTTCTGCATAGATTGCACACAATCGAGACACGATAGGATACACAGAGCTCGAATTTCTCGTGGTGAGCCGCAATTACGCGCGATAGGGGCAATATTTGGATTATGATCGTTGGATGTGGAGGGTCACGAATGTCCTCCGACCGTGCCTATCGCAATTAAGCGGCACGATCATGGAACAGACGTGTTCCGTGCTAATAGCGTCTTTAGGTCAACGTTATACGATCAATTAGAAATAATAATTACAATTTAATTCTAATTATATTCGAAACCTCTTCTCTCTCCAGTTTAATAATTATATATTCAATATCTTTATAATTTGGAATATTTTGTAATTATGTACAAATTGTATACATGAATACACATATGAAGATAGAGATATTAAGGGGTAAAGCCATTCTAGAATTTTCAAAAAATCGATTTTTTTTTATTAAACGATGCTTTAAGGTCTTAGAAATAAGGTACACTTGGTTTCAAAGCTCGGAAAAATCTCTATTATCCCTTTTTCGTAATCCGTCTGCCGCCGCGTTCACATCTGTGAATGGTGAAACTGAAACTTTAAACGCGTTTTTCTCGAAATTGCTTTTTTAAAGTCGGGCGGAATCAGAACTCGAACACCTTTTATCCGATTGACTTGAAATTTTGAGTGAAACTTTACAATAACATTATCTTTAGAAGTACCTAGGGATTTTGCGATAAGTTGAACAAAACTTTTTTTATAAACAATTTTGTGCGACATTTTTTAGCGAAAAATGAAGCATTTTTTTCCAACATGCACCATTCTTACAAAAAATATTTCGCAATTCCCCTAGGTACTTCTATAGAAAAACTTATATATTTTTCAAAAATCTTTGAATTTTTGTTCCAGCTCAGAAATTATAGAAGCTTCGATTCCGCCCGTTAGACGCCTTCAGCAAAAAGGCACTTTGGAGCAATGGCTCTGGTGCCGCCATTTTGGCAATAAATAATTAATAAAAAATTTTTTTTATACTTTAATATATAGATAATAAATAGAATTAAACCGATTTTCATTTATGATTATTGTATTTCTGAAAAAAATTATCAAAAATTAGCTTTTTTTGGGGACTCTAGAGTGGCGTTACCCCTTAATTTTATATAATATCAAATTGATAAAGTGAAGATGTGTTAAATATATAAATTAATAGAGAATTCAAATAGCTCGTTATAAGTTAAGCTCTGTAAGAAGATTAAAATACGAGCAAAATAAGGATGTTGGTTTAAAACAAAAACTAGTTTATTTACAATGGTATATTAAAAACAAGTACAGTTCAATTGTTTTTAATATACTGTTGTAAGTAAACTAGTTCTTATTTTAAACCAACATACTTGTTTTGCTCGTATTTTAGCCGTTGATCTTCTTACATACGAGAAAGAGAAAGGAGAGAAGGAGGAGACAGATTTAAATATAATTAGAATTAAATTATATCTCTTAAACACGACATAAGACATAAGATATAGAGCAATTTTTGTATTAAATGCATACATATTGAGAGACACGAACACTAATCTTATTGTACGAATAGCATCTGTTTAAAATAATATTCTCTCTATTCGTGCAAAAAACATCGTGAATGAATTAGACAGATGTGGGTTCAACAGCTGGCGATAATAAAACTGCCTCGCAATTTCGCGCTTCGTAGCGACAAAACGTAGTTCGAAGGAGCAAGCAAAAATGCTCATATACAATGGAAAACTTACGAGTTAGATTTAACGTTATCTTCTCTGTTTCTTATAATAGCAGAGAAATTGCTCGACGATGACGCAAACTTAGATCAGCGCCAATTGCCATGGATAACTAATGTGCCTCGATATTATTTTCCTCTAACGTGACTTTATCTATGCTAGCTGATTTTAGCGGATCTAAAAGAGGCGCCGGGAAATGCTAATCCCGCTAACAATAAGTGAACCTCGTGAACGCAGCTGCCCCCGAAGAATTGCCGGGTCAACTAAATTTTCTTCCTCTTCATCTAGATTCGAGGCGACGAGAAAAGAGCAGAGAAACGCGGTAATCAGGCCGAATTAACCGCCGCCGCCGTGGTTGACCCTAAATATTAGCGAGAGTTAAGTGGATTTTTATTCTGTCGCTTACGCTTTAGTTACGACGAAGAATCTAATTTAGCCGGGAATCTAATTAAAGTTAAAACACGTGTACAGGAGAGAACTCCGTTGTTACAAAAAAAAAAAAAGCAGCGAAACCGGAAGATAATACGAAACGCATTTATTTATTTTAAAGTATTTTTTAAACTGTTTGTATTCACCCTTCCCGAAATAAAGATTTCGCAGCAATATCGCTTCCAAAATTTCGATTGGATCCTTATAGATCTACGGGCGCTATTGACTCCGAAAAAACTCGTATAAGTCGTCGCAAGCGTTATGTGTTTCGTGCGATTTAGGGCCTCACACGTCAGATCTGCAGATGCGACGTGTCGGTTTTCTCGAATCTCGAAGAATAACGTCTGTTTTTTTACCTGGCGACAATACCGGCATCGGCACATTTGGTTGCGGCGGCGGAGCTGTTGCGATCGGTGGCTGCATTTCCTCCACCCCCGACAGCGGGGGATACGGTGCGTCGTACTTTTGGCTGCTCATTCTTCTACTTCCGGCTTACTTCTCGTCCCTCCTGTGAACAAAGCAAACGAAACCGACAGGGTCAACCGGCGGGTTTTCAATGGATTGCGCAAGATTTTTTAGAAAGTCGAGAAAAAAAGGAAGAAAAATGAAGCCTGAATGAATGAAAATGAACGAAATGAGCGAAAGACGGCCGTGTTGTAATAATAAAAATGTATAAAGAACATAAAAGATATTAACAAAATAAATAATAGTAAACAATTCGATTTTTAATTTAGATCCTTCTCAGCTTAAGGAATATAGAATAAAAATGTAGCTATACTAATAATATAATAAATTAATGCATATTAGCTAAATTTCTTAATTGATATGTTACGTTAACTTATGATAAATAAGAGACAAAAATCCTGTGTCTGATCGTAGATGTTAAAATTTAGAAAATTTATGTCAAAATTTGAGATTAATTTTGCAATTACGATTTATTTACCGTAAACATTTGAAAAATTAATTTTTGTACTACATAAATAAGAATAATATTGAAAGAAACATGCGTTTGCGTCTCTCCTACCGACGGAGAAAAATCCGAGGAGGAGGTGTTAGTTCTGAAACGAGTCGACCGATGACGGAAGCTGGCTCTGGCTGGCTCGCTCGCGTGCTATGATACCAGGCTCGCGTATGATACTGTTTATGTTGAAATTGTTGGGTCATCGTCCCCGCGTATCGCCGCTCGCGTATCGGTATTCGCGTCGTAAAGGTCATTGTAACGCGTATGTACGCATGTAATTCGCGTGCATGTGCACAGTGAGAAACAAAGAAGACCTAGCGTCGCCGATAACACTTTCTTTTCAGTGATAACTATCCTTTGTTCCGCGATCTGGCCCGCCTAAATCAATAGCAGCACAGTTGTTAAGTAGGAAACGACATTTGGAAATTTCCTTAATTTCCATGGAAACGTAAAGTTTCCTTATCGGGAACATGAGACCTTCTTATTTATGGTTCGGCGAAAGAGAAATTCTCTTCTACCTTCCGTCCTTCTTGATCCGGGATTTTTATCACGCATGTTTCGGAGAATTATCGACACACGAAATTTTCGGAACTATCCGCGTAACTACGTTTTTTATTTCAACAAATTATAAAATGAGATTTGTCGTAAAATGTTGCAAGCTTATTTTAGATTTTATATCTATCCCGAATTTTTATAGAAAGTAAAATTCTTATAATAAATTATGCGCAAAACGTTAGAACATAGAATTAAAAGTATTGAAAGTTAAAACTCATAAATTAGAATTTACTTTATTGCATCTTAATCGCACCTTTTTCGTATTCGTAGATTCTTATTAGTCATGAGTTTTCATTTAAATATTGTTTTTAACCCGTTGAGGTCATACCTCCTAAAAGTAACGTAGAGGTCACATGGGGTCCAATGGACCCCACAACAGTTTCCATTTGCGTTCTTTTTGATGTATCGACTCAAACCTTGAACTGGAATTAATTTATGACTTTCTCTTGATAATCCAATAATTTAAAAAATTTTTGTATGTTGAAAAAACGCGAGAAAAAAATTTTTTTTTCGAGATATTTGATTTTTTTCACAAAAATATTCATCAAAATTTTTTAAGATAGAGCAAAAAAACTTTGTGCGTTTTACTCTCAAAATAGTATATTTTTAAGAGAGGAAAAAAAAACCTGGGGTCCACTGGACTCCATGTGACCTCAACGGGTTAAAATTGTTATGTTACATTGTTATGTTATGTTATTGAGTTATGTTACAACAAATTAATTTATTCTAACGAAATTGCCGTTGGATTTATGACACTTAAATTATCAAATTATCGTTAAGACGCAGTAATCAGCACTTTCGTCATCAGCTCGGTCATCAGCTACTGCTGATTACGAAATTACGAAGAATTATTTTGTAACTTCAATATCAATTGCTCATCATCTATCGTTCGAAATATTCGTTTGAGGTCAGCTTTATTCACTGCAACAATAAATGTAAAAATAATTTAGTAATAATATTGTATATTATTGTGCATACTATGCATATACTACATAGATATACTATAGTATACATACTATAATAATGCACTAAAATTAAAACTTGTAAAATTGTATTAAAATTATTCCAATTATATAGTATGTACTGTGTATACTATACATGCTATACAGACTATACAGTTATTATATTGGAATAATTGTAATAAAATTTATACGAGCTTTAATTTTAATGTATTACGCGTATTATCTCAAACGAATATTTCGAACGATAGATGATGCAATTGATATTGACAAATATGTTACAGAATGCTGCGTAATTCCGTAATCAGCAGTAGCTGATAGTGATCACCGCGCCCGTCCTTAAAACGATAATTTGATAATTTAAGCGTAATATATATTATACGTACTAACAGCAAAATATATGTATAAGTATAAAAATTATTCATTCAATCAATTATTTTTCTCTCTCTCATTGTGTCAGATATGCTGAAATTAAAATTTGCAAATAAATGAAATAGAATATTTTGCGATGAGCAAGTGAGGTGAAAAATTCGAGTTCCACAAAGGTGTCCCTTTGTCTCTCTCTTTTTTTATTTTATTTTTTTTTTTATTTTAGACGCTATTTTTGCGCCGGAATTATAACGGAATTCCATTGCATCTCGCGAATCGCCGGAGCAAGACGAAATCGCTGACCGCCTACGTCACTGAACGTAGCCCCACGTGAACATTATATCGGATCGTACTACTTTTTTAACAGCCTTGAATGAAGGTTTTATGAAGCCCAATTGACAGTTTCCTCGTACATTCGTTTTGGCCTCAATTTTTTTATCACTACAATTTTTACAAGGTGTCACGCGGCCGCATTCGGGGGCTCGCGTATCGGGCCCCAAGTCGATATCTGATATGGCTTCCGCAGAATTATTCGAGTGTGAACATTTATTCAAAGAATCCTTCTACCCAAAGACACTTCGTATCTTAAATTCGAAGTACGAGATTCGAAGCGTATTTTCTAAATCCTTAATTCTCTAAATCATAAATTCGAAATTACAAATCTTAATTTATAAATCTTATTGTTAGGCTTAAGATTTCAAAAATTAAATCTTTTTCTAGATTGTAAATTCTAGAAAAAAGGTTTGATTTTTGAAATCTGAAATAAAATAAAATGTGATATATAAGACATATAAATAAGTAAATAGAAACAAGTAATAAGAAGGTATAAATTCTATCTTTGGAGGTTTAATTGTAAGCACACAATAATATTTTCTATATTTAATTCTCTCGAACAAAATGCAAATGTCAAAGAAAATGTATTATGCAACACCTGTTGACCCTTTAAAGTTTCACTTCGATTGGAAACCGCATATATTGGACCTTACATAAATGAAGTCGTATAGGAAAAAAAAGAGGTAAAAAAATGTATAAAAATAGTCCGCAGCAATCTTGTTCGATCCATAAATGTCCAAATAAGCAATACAGTTTCTTTAAATTAAATGATCTCTTTACACGATTCTATTATTATTCTCTCATAATATTTATTATCTTCCTTGTGTACATGATTACATATATTTCAAATTCTAAATTACTATTCTGATACCTGAACTCTTCCTGCAATTAAAAAAGCTTACGGTTTAACATAAGTATATATGATATAAAGCTCGTGTTGCATGATATTCCTCCGCGTAAGTCTGATACTATAGTTAAGAGTAACAATCAAACAGACAATGCTCTTTATTTTATTCGCCGTACACGCTCCCCCCCGCGCACCATCTGAATAGACGCTTTTATCTTCACGTTGACGCATGGGACACGTGTTCCTGGTGGTACGCAATGCCGGCCGAGATTACGAGCGTTTAATATCGAAAGAACCACTCGATTCGAGCGCAGAGGATTCATGACTCATGCCCTTTTCGAAACGTACCGTCCGATTTCGCTGCGCGCCGTGTGTCGCAGCCGCAGCTCTTAAAAGTCACCTTCAACTTTTCCGAGGCGTCCATCATCGATCGTTTGAATGTAATCTCGTAAACTATTACCTCACCTACTCGCCGTCAATGAATGAACGCCTCGATAATGTCCTCGCGCTGTATCTGTAATTGGAATCCGCGAGAAAGAGAGAGCGCGCGAGAGAGATATGAATCGCAATTGTGGGCCGGAAATAGGAATTCGTTGAATGCGCCCGAGCTATGAAATGTATGTCGGAATCTAAAAAAAAAAAGACAAGACAAAACCTCGCAGGCAGATGCACGTCAAGATCGTTCCCCGATCATTTCCTCGACGTTCGCTAAACGTGTGATTCCCGCGGATTTATCACGGTACATTTCCACCGCGCTTTACGAATGATTATGCAATCTTAAATTCTTGCGATTGCAGAGGGATCTTGACGATGGATCTTCAGAGAAAACACGAGAGCAGAGACGAGACATTCTTGCGTCTACCTCGCTTTTACCTCGGCGGAGATCTCGGCTCGAGCTAAAATACATGTACCGTGCCAGAGATCTTTGGAAAGCGTCTAAAGCTTCTGGAAGACGTTCGGCGAACAGTTTGTGTTTATTTCTACCAACGTAGATTAACTTTAATTTTTATCTTTTCTTATGTCCATTTCTACCGATGCAGATTAACTTTAATCTCGGTTTACCTTACTTTTTATCTTTTTCTAATTCTCAGAACTAGAAAAAGATAAAAAGTAAGTTAAACCAAGATTCAAGTTGATCCGCATCGGTGGAAATGAGCATTAGTCCTGAAAATTAGAAGATAAAAAGTAAGTTAAACCGAGCAAGTTGAACTGAGTGAGATTAAAGTTAATCCGCATTGATAGAAATGAACGTTATTTGGGCAAGAAGAAAAACCCTGAGCTGAGAGTAAGCAGCCGGCTCGACCACCGGGCGCACAGTGGTCGGGGCAAAGCGTGTGTGATGCATTGCTAAGTTATGTACACTTTCATCGGCGGTGATGTCATCCGTTCCTCGCATGTGTATGCAATCTGTGCACATATGTATGCGCGCGTGTGCGCGTGAGGAGAGACTGCGTCTTGCATACCGCAAGGTCGCGGGACCGGACTCAGAGCATTATTTCGCCGCCCGGAGCAACCAAATTCCTCCCTTCCCCGCTGATCCCATTGAACAGATCTACCGCTATGAGTAGGCATTCACCTCGCCCGTAGAATTTCACATCCTCCTTTCATCGCGGGGATATTTTGGGACTTTAGAACGTGTCGTCAGTTGTATCTCCCTATCGGTCCTCGGTTCACGACCGAAAGGAAAAAGAAAAGAATTTTTTTAAAGAAATCTTTATTACCCCACGTACATGAAGATTTACGAGCGGAAGTGTATCTCAACTTGGTCGCCCCGTTATTTTAATGTCACGATTATTCCGATTGACCCGACCTGATATTTCGAGAAACATGTTCTCACGAAAAAAAAAACAAAAAAAACTAATGGCTACGAGAATGTCACCTGTGTAAAGGTGCAGTTGCAGTCACACGTATATACTCTGGCTTCGTCACTGTAAGGTGGAGATTATATTGAGTACACGTGATCTCACACACACACATACACACATATGCTTATATAACCAGAGAGCTATACGAGAGCCGTGGTAGTAACGCGCACTTCCGGCTTCCAGGTGAAAGAAAGGCGAGTTAAAGCATGTAGGAAAGAGATGCGCTCTCGAACGCCTCTTCAGCGTGATCTATAATTATCGGCGGTATTTAACGAGGTATAGGTATCCCATGTCCGCGGCATATATTGCGGAATCAAAGCTCGCGAACCAACTGGTCGATAGCGACACAGTTTCCCGCAACAGTGCTGCTGACATCAACAATCAAGGCAGTGGGTTCCATTAATGCGAGATCTTTGTTTACGGAGCGACAGTTCTCCGATTTTTCACGGCACTTTTAAAAATAGTTCCTAAGGTTCCTCATTCTACGATGACAGACTTTTGTGTCCGCGTCGAATTGATCAGACAAGCCAAGCCTCTTTCAACCGAGATCAATTGACAATTAAAGTTACAACTGAAAATAATTACAGTTAAGATTTTGAATGGAACTAAGACGCAGAATTCTGGAGTATCTTTGAACGGGCCTAATTTTCAGACACGCCGCGATGTAATTTAGGCTGGGCGCATACTATCAACTTTTTGTCGATTGACAATTTAGTCGATCATTGAAAAGCTTAGAGTTATTATGAGAGCGTGCATACTTGTCGACTCGATATCGACTCGACTAAAAAATAAAACAACAATTGGATGACTTTTTGACAAAAATGTGGTAACTGCACGATCGACTATCATCGACCGTGTTACCACACCCAGGAGTACGAAGCCGCGCATATTATCGACACAAAATGGTATCATACTTTCTAATACATAGGCCAATTAACACGGAAAGCTCGTTAAAACTGAATACACTCATTCTGTAATAATATAGTTCTCGATTAAATTGTTTAGTTGGTAAGAAATCGTTGGTGCTGCTCGACATCGAGTAAAGTCGATAGTATCCCAGGTAGCAGAGTGACGTCAAATGACGTCTAATTGAGGTCTCTAGACGTCATCCTGCTACCTGGGATGCGCCTATAGCCTTATTATAAAACGAAATTTTGTGTCACATTACATGACAAAAGAGACAGAAAACTTAGTAAAAGAATAGGTGAATAAATAAGTGTAGCATGTGTAACGATTAATAATTTTGTATGTCATAAGTAAAAAGCGTATCTAATCACGTATCTAATTTCAGATACACGCGATAATGAGCATTAGTAAATATTCGTCGTGATATAGATTTAACAATATAATCGAATAATGCGAGGAAAACGCTTATCGGCAACGCTGGCGGGAAGCGCATGCGATTACAGACATAATTTTCGTACTCACGGCGGAAGAAGAACCGCGTGGCAAGCACGTCGAAAACACGTGCCCCCCTCGGGATCCTAGCCAGCGGAACGAACTAACGGGCGACCGGCAGCGAAACAACGGGAAAAGACGAGCCGGTCTCGGTCTTGCCGGAACCGAGCGCTCCCCGACTGGGCGATCGCCGATTTTTCCTCAATCTATTTCAAGGCTGTCAATTTATCTTTAGCGATTGTCACGCAGCAACGCGCCAATAGGCCTGTTTCGATTTAGCTGAACTTCTTGCACGGTTTATCTTTTCTTTTCTTCTTTTCACGTTGGCGGGAAAAAGAGAAAAGATGAACCGTGCAAAGAAGTCCAGCTAAAAAAGAACAGGTCTAATTTTCAGACACGCCGCGATGCAATTTATTATAAAATAAAATTTTGTGTCGCATTAAATGATAAAGGAGACAGAAAACTTAAAAAAAAAAAAAATAGGTGAATAAATAGGTGCATATATTAATGATTTTGTGGGTAACTTTAAGGATGCGTTAAGCTCGTAAGAAAAAGGGAGATGAAGAAAATACTCGATTAAAAGCTGCCTCATTGATTAAAACGTTACAGCAGAATTAATCTCTCTTTCGCGGTTCTTCTCGATAACGCAAATTATACGATATCGCGTTATCATACGACCGATGATCACGGAAATA
Organism: Temnothorax curvispinosus; assembly: GCF_003070985.1. NCBI lineage: Eukaryota > Metazoa > Arthropoda > Insecta > Hymenoptera > Formicidae > Temnothorax > Temnothorax curvispinosus. The sequence goes on from NW_020222007.1 coordinate 23,204, forward strand.
GTCCCGTCAGCGCGCGCATTCGTCATCGAGAGTAATTCGTAATGCGTACGAGATGAGTCAGCCGGTCCGACGGCGATTATGATAGCGGTATATGCTAAGCGAGAAGAAAGTGATCCGCGTGTTACCCGCGATCAGGCTAAAAATACATTCGTCTAAGCCTAAACCTATCGAAGTAGGACACCCGATATGGATATCTCTCATTTATATTTTATAACATGTCACGCCCAACGTATATACATTTGTATTCAGTTGTATTGTGTAACTCACAATTATTAAAATAATTAATATATCTATGTATGATATGATATACATGGTACATATCGCAAAATAATCATGATTCGTAACATGCTGTATTCTTAATCTACTCTCAATTGAAATTCAAAATTGTAAAAGCTGCGAGACAACGTTCATTTCCATAAATTGTTATTTCAATAGATTAACGGCGTAAGAAAAAGATCGTCTTGAAATAAATCAGGCACCGGTGCTGCAAAGCTCTAATATCATTCATTTGTGATGCACCCCGAGTCACGAGGCGCAAATTAGTCATTAAAGAACTCATTGTTGCAACGCCGCGCGCATTGCGGTGTTGTGGCTCTTTAAACATTTATAAAATCATACTACGGTTCTAAATAACGCGTTCCGACCCGCGTGATCTGGGCGATAAGAATACGAATGTTTTTCCGCGTGTACTTCGCTCATCGCTGTTATGTTTTTAATTTAATTATAATACAATTAAAAATGTTATATTATCTTTTTAATTATAATATGTTATATATTATATAGTTTATGTTATAATACATGATATTATTATGTTACAAGTATTATATATCATATTTATTATATTGCAAATAATTACGACTGATAAAAATTATAATTATTTATATATTTGAGTGAGAAGAGAACCTAGTATATTGTAGGTAACTCGATTACTCCCACTCATCTGCTGTTCGTCCATGCTGTTTGTCAACGAGAGCGTCATCCAAGTTTTCGATTTGTTTTTAGAGCCAGCCAGCGAGCCAGTTCGTACCGTTCGCGCGCGGTATAACCTCGGTGTGAATTTACGACGTCACGATCGAGTTAACCATGCGTACATGTGTGAGCGATGCTGGACATTACGGTAAACGTACTAGTAGTATCGCACTCTACAACACAAACATAACGAGATGCAACTCACTCCTCCTCGGCTGCTTCCAGCTGCTTCTCCTCGTCGCAAGGTCGTGGATAGCGTTGTCTCTGGGAGATACGAGAGAGTGACACTCGTATCCGGTGGGCGAAGGCGAAGGGAAGCTCCCTGGCTCCTGCTCCTCTGCTCCTGCGGCGGCTCCGGCTCCGGGCCGTCTTCCTCGCTCCCCTCCCATACCCCGCGAAATTCACGAGTCCGTTTCTCTTCTGCACTTTTTACGCTAAAATTAGAATTTCCGAATATTATTATCGTAGCGTTTCGCGAAGAGGAGGCAGTGGCACACCGCGAGCGTAGAAATCGCGGCTAAAACAAATCTCATCGCTATCTGTCTATCTATTTAATCGCCGATTCTCGCATTTTGAAAAGAAAAGAAGAAAAGGCCGCGAGTGCAAAAAGCATAAGGTTGAACAGATATGTCTCGATCCGGTCGCCATGGCGGCACGCGATTGGCCCGAATTCACCGAAACGGCCAATCAACTCGCGATCCGTTGAGAACGCGTCTTGAAGTCGTTCGGCCTTCCCGGCGCGGCGTTCCACGTTCTATATGGAGTGAACCGCGCGTAACTTCATTCCTTCGCCGTTATTGCGTTATTGAGATACCTTTTTTTTTTTTTGCTTATTTGAAACGCGCTCTGGAGGTAATTACGGTTCACCTGCCAATAATTATTTTTAACTCGTCACACGCACGTCAGTGCATTTGAATGACACTACAGCAAAAAAAGGAATTACTGCTATTTTTCCAATGTTAGCGACACGGCCGCGGATGTGATTGCTATAAGGCCCAGTTTCACAAGTGTCGGTTGGACATCACAAGGGGGACGAAAGAGACGAAGAGTGACTTAACTGGGCCTAAGGCCCAATTTCACAAGTGTCGGTTAACTTTTAATCTTAGATTAACTCACTCTTCGTCTTCTTCTAACGTCCCCCTTAGAAAAAGACGAAGAGTGAGTTAATCTAAGATTAAAAGTTAACCGACACTTGTGAAACTGGGCCTAAATGTATACATTTCTACCGATGCAGATTAACTTTGATCTCGGTTTAACGTATTACTTTTTATCTTCTTCTAGTTTTAAGGATTAGAAAAAATAAGTTAACTGAAATTAAGTTGATCTAGCATTGAAATTGACATTAGACTTCAATAAAGTCGTGCCGAACGTTGTTGGTTTCAATTTAATCCACGAAACGGAGACCCTCGATATATTTGTTCTCGTTTAGCAAGTGAACATTGCACTTTCAAAGTCTAATCTAAAAAGTGTACTATATAACGAAAACTTAGGAAAACAACCATACTTTAATTCAGAAGGTTGTAAGTAAAAAAATCAAAAAGTTTTAGAGTCAACACCCCACATCTATATGCAATTAAAAAAAGAAAACCTAAACTGAGCGTTCGCCTCACACGAGGACAATGGAGCGGGTTGAAGTGTCCGCTCCGGAGTTTTACTCCGCGCAATAGAACGACGCAATAGAACAACTCCTCTTGGCCACTTGGCACTCAACGGCGGCAAATGTACATACGCGCGGATTTGCCGTATATATGCACTCGAGATCACGAGGCGCGGCCTGTGGACATTCTAGAGTACACGCACAGTCGATGATCTGCGCGACGACGTGACGTTTCGTTCGAAGAAAAGCCCGACGGCGACGATAAGATGGCGGCGTCGCGCACGTCAGATCGCGACTGAGCGCGGGTGGAGGGAGGTGGCTAGAGTGGAGCGGGGGGGGGGGGGAGGGGATCGGAGGCAGGCAGGAAGAGGAGGTAGACGGCACGGCAGGCGGGCGGGCGAGCGGGCGAGCGGACGACGACGAGCGAGCAGGCACTGCACTGCACACTGCACAGATAGTCACAGACGGGAGTCTGTGTCGTCGTTAATACGTGCCTGCGTATAGAGCGTACGGCCGAGGCCTGGTGTCGTCATGCCCTGGCGTAGCCGCGTAGTCGCCGTAATAACGAGGCAGCCTAGCTACGAGGCGGCGCAGGTCGATTCTCGTCACGCGTGATTCCCCGTTTCCGCCAGCCCCCCAGGAACCCGTCGCCGCCGTTTCGTCGATGCCTTTGTTCGCGGCCGGGCGGAGGAGGACGGGCGCGGATTGTCGTCGCGACGACGAGCCGAGGACGAGGAGTACGAGGACGAGGGCGAGGAGGAGCACCAGCGGCGGCATCAGCCTCGTGCCCTTAGCCTAGCTAACGGCCAGTGGAAGTGAAGTGTACCCGCGGAGAGAAGGTGCGGATAATCTCGCCTCCGTTTATCTCTATCCCTTTCTCTCTCGCGCTCGCTCTCTCTCGCCGTTTCTGTGTACTCCAGTCTGTCTATCTTTCTTTCTCTCACTCTCGCGCACTCTTTCTCTCTCGGGTGAAACGGCGCTCCACACCCCGGCGCGGTCCTGGACACGTCTAGGAGGTGGTGGCGACGTCGTAGAAGGAGGCGACGCAGAGGAGCCGACGGCGGCGGCGGCGGCGGAGTCGACGACGACGACGACGGCGAGATGCGCGAGTTCAAGGTGGTGGTCCTCGGCTCGGGCGGGGTGGGCAAGAGCGCGCTCACCGTCCAATTCGTATCCGGTTGCTTCATGGAGAAGTACGACCCGACGATCGAGGATTTCTACCGCAAAGAGATCGAGGTGGACAACTCGCCATGCGTCCTCGAGATCCTCGACACCGCCGGCACCGAGCAGTTCGCGTCGATGCGCGACCTCTACATCAAGAACGGCCAGGGCTTCGTCGTGGTTTACAGCCTGACGAATCACCAAACCTTTCAGGACATCAAGGCGATGAAGGAGCTCATCACTCGCGTCAAGGGTACGGAACGCGTGCCGGTGCTACTCGTGGCGAACAAGCTCGATCTGGAGCACCAGCGAGAGGTCGGCACCGAGGAGGGCCACCAGCTCGCGCAGCTCTGGGGCTGCCCGTTCGTCGAGGCGAGTGCCAAGAATCGCACCAACGTCAACGAGATGTTCGCCGAGATCGTGCGCGAGATGAACTTCAGTCCCGAGAAGGAGAAGAAGACCTACTGCTGTTGCAGCGTCCTCTAATACTTAATCAAAATCCACGTTCGCCCCCCGGATTATTTACCCGCGGACCGTACTGAGGTGATGGAGATATACAGTGTGTACAGTGCTTCGGGGAGAGGGCACGTCGACGTTAATTCGTCGGCGTGTCTCTTATGCGCCGTTCTGCTAAGGATTCTCTTCGCAGCTCTCGCTCGGCCTGCTGAGGAACGTGCTGATGGAGGATATAGTGTACAGTGGCTTTCGGGCAGACCCCTCGTCAGCGTGTTTCGTCGTCCCGAAGAATCTTTCCTCGAGGAGCCATCCTTTGGAAGATCCTTCGACCTTGAGACGCACCATGCGTTTACCAAGGCTAACTTATATTGGACGCTGTACGAATTTTCCAAAATGGGAACTGTGGTTCTCTTCTCTTTTCTAATTCTCGGAAGACCGTCCGGCGAGCGGCGGCCGTTAAACACAGATATTTTATTATACGCGAATAGTATTATGTATGTAATATTATTGTAATATATATACATATATATATATATGTATATATATAATATAGATAGGATTTAAGAGAGAGAAAGAGCGAGCGAAAGGTAGCTTTTCCTCGGTAAAAGGACCAATACTCCGCTCGCGAGAAAGGAGAAGGTGTCGAAAACCGTAAAACCAAACTCGATTATCGGCTTTCTGCTCAATTTCAGACAGAACCATCGCACGTAGGTTCGCGTTCTGGTCCACCCAAATCGAGACTAGGTGCTGCGCGGAGAAAAAAAAAAAGATATACGCAGACTTTGAAGGAATCACTGTGATGGTCGTTCTAGCATGGTGATAAGTTCAGCGATAACAAGCCAAGCTAAAATGTTTGAGCGAGGCTTAATCCCGTATGTCGCATAATTTGTATGCAGTCGTGCGAAGGTTACGCAATCAAATCCATCTTGATTCGATGAAAGTGGTTCGGTTTTGAGAGTACTCTTCTCTGTGCAATTGTTCTGTGTTAATTTAAGCTAAGGAGGCTGATTAGCGAGATATATATCGTCTGAACATTTTTGTACGAGACGTTGTTAGTGACAATTTACACAGGTTTCACCTGATTTAATCATTTGAAATGTCTTCATTGTTCTTAAGGATAAAAATGTTTTAAAACAAATTATTCAATTTAGGAGTCGTTCTAATGGTAACACTTGTCTCCTCAAAACTGGAGTAACCAGTTTTCGAGGAGACAAATATTATCAAACCCTCGATACACTGTTTCTGAAACAGTCCAAAATGTTTCGAGACATTTCAAATGGTCGAATCTTGGTCCATCCTGTATGTCGGTTGTACAGTCCTAACATTGAACTATTTTATTGTGCGTAAGGCAGAGGCACTGAGAAATGAAGTTTTTGTACGCGACACCTCAGTGGTTAAACGGATAACCCAGCTGTTGTGAGATTTCTTGTGATCCATTTTGTAGCAAATACTAATATCTTTACTTTCGTTTCGCTTTAATGTCTGTTCTGATATGTTTGATCGTATTTGCAAACTCTAGATGCGCAGAAGTGAGCATACTAATGTCGCGGTGATTACAAAATCGAATTTCAATAAACTAAGGGCCAAAGCTATAAAGACTTGCCTCTAGTTCGTTGAAATCTAACGTTGCAGATAATATTATACGATGACGGGAGAATATTAGGAGAAAAACGCGTTTCATAAAGAGCTAGAACGTAATAATGTCAATCTAAACATGTAATTTGTAAGCTTTGTACGGTTAAAAAAAAAAAAATTTGTACTACATAGGCCGCAAGACTGCACATTCGATCACCATGGGGGATTGATGACGGTTTTTTTTAAACGAGTGATCTTACACACCAATGACAGAGCACAATAGTAGAATTAGAAATCTCTCCGGAAGATGCGCCGGTTTCGCATTGATCCCTTCAACTGCAAAATCACGTACGTGCTATTATTCATCGCTCACAGCGACGACACCGATGTGAAAAGTATCGTAATAGAGCAAGACTGCAAGTTTTTTTCAAAAATATTTTTCTTATCCTCGTGAAAAATCACAGGACATTCGAATGCACTTCGCTAAAAGATTTCCCGCTAAAAGATATTTAAAAGAGAATAACTGTGAATGTTCGAAAAAGCAGTTACAATACTTTTCGTTGTTGGCATCGCTTTCGAAGAGAAGAAATCGATAGAATCTCGCAGTCCGAAACTGTCGTTGAGTTTCCGAATGTAAAAAGAAATCGATGGGATGTAAGAGAAGCTAGAGAGCAAGCAGCTCTCCTCGTAAGATTGATCGATTTTAAAATTCCGAAAAAAATTACACACTTATTTTAGAAACGTAGAATTACTGTTCGCCGAAATCGCAACGTGAAGATATTCTAAAGCGGTTATAGAATTTTTATTTATAAAATTAATTTATAGATTATTTCACAATCACTTCTCGTTGCGTACTTAAATATAATTACGCTCTATAAATTATCTTTAGATTATTCGTACATTTTATTTTTGTATTTTACGTTGTAATTTCGATAGACAGTAATATATTACTTGCGTATTTCCCATGATATACAAGTTACAGAAATTTCTTTTTATAGTTCCGTTTCGTTTGTTCTTATTGTAGTAAAAAAGTTCGACGGAATTATTTTTAAACGCTTGATTAATTTCATGGATAACCGTACAAGCGATACACAGATAATGTGTGTAATTTTTCTCGTGTGATTAATATCGTGTTATCCGATGTTAAATATCGCTTCTCGACGAGCGTAGCGTAACAACATTCATTATACATTATTCAATACGTTGTCATTTAATCCTTGGACGCATGAGGATTATTTTTATCTCTTCGTGATATTCTCTCAGTTTCCATTGAGATCGAATCTTTTCTTTCTTCTAGATTTAATTTTTAGAGAAACCTCAAACTATGTCCTATTGGACAACACTTAATTGGAATTTGTCGAGTCGACTCGAGTTTTTCGAGAGAATTATCAGAAGGCCGCGCATATCCGAGGGTTAAATGCCGAAATAAAGAATTGACGAAGATCGTTCGAGATTAGTTATCTTTTTACCGATTTTACCGAAGGATATTGTCACGCTTCTGCGACAAGATTGTATTTGTAATTTTGTACAGCCTCCGCATCCTAATTTGTAACGCGGCGTTATAAATTCTAACGCAAATTTGTATCGTATGATTCGTATACGCGCGATACTATTTTCCAACTTTCGGAGAAAATTGCGGGAGTTAAGAGTTGAAGAAAAAAAAACAAAAGAATAAAAAAAAGATGAGAATGAACTGATGTACAGTATTTCTACGATTGGTAGTTAGAACGTTCTTAGATATCGGGAAGAGATAATTGTTCATATACTTCGAACACGCGTGTAAATTTTTGAATAGCGCAAAGATCCCTTTCGGTGCACTTTTTTCGAGCGGTGCTCTCCGGTAGTTTATTCCGGGCTTCGGTGTTAGAAAGGAATAAAAAGAAAAGAAAGAAGGAGCAAAAAACAAAGAAGGGAAAAAGAATTCGCTGAGGCGCCGGAAACCGCGCGGTCGCGCGAGTTATCTCGCGGTTCGCGCGCGTCGAGGAGATGAAGGATAAGAGTATAGGGCGGAGTGGTTTTCGCGTAGCCGCTATTTTGTCACAATAACGTTGGAAAATCCTTAGTCTCGCTGTGATCCCGTAGTCGTAACTCCGCACCTTTTGTATATCGGATAACAATAATCGAAGTCTTCACCCGGCTTCGATCGGAGGGCCTCTTTATAAAGCGTTTTGATCGTCGTCGCCCGACTTGTATCACACTTTCTTGCGTTTTTCGCCCTGTTTTATACACACAGACACACATACATAACATATATATATATACACGTACACACGGATGAGGTGCAGATCACAAAGGACGCACAAGGCCGTCGTCTGCCTAGATAGCTCACCAAGTATTTGATATACTTGAAAAATCTATTTATATATTTGTACGAGGAGAGAGAAAGAGAGAGAGAGAGAGAGAGAGAAGAGGTCGCACCGCGTGTCTCTCGCGCGTCCAATTCACGAGATTGATCTACGCTACGGCTCAGACTCTAATAATAACAGAATAATTTTTATTTGGTGAACTATCGCCGGCGGAGAAGAGCGTCGAGAGAGCGAGAGAGAGAGAAAAAAGAGAAAGGATTGCGCTATGCCTGAAGTCGGCCAGCATATCACATCTAAGGACCAGAATTGTTTCTCTCTTCTTCACTTTGCTTACAATCGGCGAATCAATTATCTTCCTACGTGTCGAAGAGAAAGACCGAAAATGACAGATACAATAATGCAAGGATGTGTACACCGTAACGCGATTCGCATACAGTTGCAGACACTTTGCGCACTTTGTTACGCAACCGGGTCACGCACATATTAATTGGAGAAAAGATAGAAAAAAAAGAACAAGAAAAACACCACGATTTAGATATGTGTATATCGGCCTTTCAGTACTACTACCTGCGTATATATATATCTGATATATTGAGTACGAAATGCGTTATATATTTTTTACAATGTGAAGAATGTAAATATATTATATAGCGAGTCGAAGTATATATATATATATACATATATATATATATATATAAATAATAAAAGGTAATTTTCTTGAAACTTCCGAAAAAGATGCGAAGTATTTCAGAGAATATCTTTTATTCGCAAAAGAAAAAGAAAATGTGCATTGCACAATGGACTAAGTGCAGTCTCGCTCTTTCGTGCATAATTGCGTAGAATGTTAATAATTGTGTAGGATCTTATTATAATTATAATTTGAAAAAATCACATGGGCAGGCGAAATTAAAATGCTGCAATACAGAATCATTTCCTTTTTACTGATTTGCTGTTGCTGTTTTTTTTCCGTCTGTTCGTAGGAAAATATTGTCCGCTAATAATTATTTTAAAATGTATCCGAATTACCTCAATCATTATTGCATAATGTGAAAAATTGCTCGCTTAATTATTATTTTAAATTATGCTCGAATTATTTACAAGTATTTTCGATCAAAGAGTATCATCAAATATTTTTTTATTAACTGGACAATGAAGTGATAGATTTAATACGCTTTTATGTTGGAATACCAGCACATGAGGATCTAGTCATGAGCGAATGAGTTATGCACTCATAAGTCGCAATTATATTTGCATTCTTCGAATATTTCTCGAACAGGAAACAATTACCGCGATTTCTTTTCTGTTTCTTTTTTTATCCTAGGCTACTGAGATATTGTTTTGAATTTAAAAATGTATAGTGAAAACATTGAAATTGACTCTTTTAGGTTCTGTCCATCTGATAATTTTTTAATATTTAGGTTTTAATTTTACAAGAGATTTAAATAGTCTTTAAAATAATGCACATTTTTTCTTTCTTCGCAATTTTTTTTGTTTTACTTTTCATCATAGCAATGGTATTTGGCACAAATATAGAATTTTTAAACCGATAGCTTGCTATCAATTAGATATCCTGCGCCGAAAAATCAGCGTATACATCTTTTTTCGGACTCAAAAGAGAGAGCGTATATTTATAATCTTGCAGTTTCGACCGATTTCCCTTTAAATCAGTTTTTCCGAATCGTGTTGTAAATCATTTACAGAAAATCAATTTAAAGTTATTACTTTTAAGTTTACAACATAATAATATTCCTGTTGTAATGATCGAATTTATTAGAGAATTATTCGTAATTTAGTTTATACGATGGTAAAGTCTCACATTTGTGATTAGGGAAAAAGATTCAATTAAGCTAACGCTCGCTATACGTTTTAATTTTAAATAAAATTTTTTTATATTTTATTTCGTATCTTGCACGTGTATTTTATTAATCGATCGTCAGTCCAACGCTTATTACATGTATATATTCGTTATGTTCACGAGGTAGAATCAAGTTCGATTTACAATAAAAAATCAAGATGATTTTCTCGTTATGACGGAAAAATCGTCGAATGTGAATCAGTCTTTTTGCACAATTCAGAAAAATATTTTATTGTCTCCAACTCCTTACATATCTATCTCGAAAAATGCTAAATTATTTCTAAAATATCACATAACGTTGACACACAAAAATAAACACTTGAGAGAAATAAAAGTCGGTATAAATACAAATGGAAGCGATGAAAAGTATTATAACTGTAATATTTAAATTGCAATTTTTCAGGAGAATTATTTGTACAATGATTATTCTTTCTGGAAAAAAAAAAATTTTTTTTTTCAGAAGCATTTTAACATAGAAACAGTTAATTAAAAAAATACAAAGCACTGAAAAAAACATAAAATTATATATATTGATGTTACAATGTTTGTCGTTTAAATAACATTGGAAAATATTGTAAATAAAGATTCACACAGTTTTACTGTAAAATATACAAATGCAGTTACAATACTATTCATTGGACAGAAAACTTCTCTAAAAAATTTTTCCCGTTTCTTGTGTGTGGCATCAGATTCATATATTACATCGATATTTAACGATAAGTATATCATAAGAAAACTAATATTCAGTTAGAAAAATAATTAAGGAGAAGTTGATTGAATGTCTTGTAAATTTCAGAGAAGCATGAAAAAAAAGGTAAATATTTTAGTAAAATATACATTCATATTTTTCTTTTTTTTCCAATAACACGTACAAACTTCAAAAATTTCATTTTAACGAAAATAAATTTTCCAAGTTTAGTAGTGGCCTCATCACTAGAAAAATTTTATAGAATTTTTAAAACATTCGATCAACAATATATAATTTTGCAAATTAAACACAGAGTTTAATATAAAAAGTAATCCATGAAAAACGACTACAGATATTATACGGTAATTAAAATATAAAATATTTGTGCATATTCAATCTTTTTTTTTCGATTTCACGTAAGATTTATTCAATATATCAATACACTAAGGCAAACGTTTATTCTGATTGAAACACAAGAAACGGGATGTGCAAATACTTTTCTCATGCTTAATTCGAAGCGACTCTTCTAAGAATGAGGTTCCGGATCTGCTCGACGTTCCGTAGCTGCGAAGTATTTTCTTTTGTATAAAGTATTATCAATGCATCTGCACACGAATTGGTACGCCTTGAGCATGTCAACTGCCTCAGTTGAAGCGGAATCCGACGAATTTCTGTTTTCTGATTTATCTAAAGTCCCACTAAAACATATATATATATATATATATATATATTCTATATTTTATAATATATATCCTATATGTTTTGTAATATTCTAATACACTACACTACACTACACAATGCTATAATACATTTATATTTTTATAACATGTTCTCTCTTTCTATATAGAAAATATTTTAAAATGTAAATAACATTTTATAATATACAAAAACACTTTTAATTTATGAAATTTATAAGATTTAATGAAACACAATATAAAATATATAGTTTAAAATAATAAAATTAAATATAATAATCTATTACATTTTTAATAAAATTCTGTCATTTTTTAAATATAATATCCAATCTTTTCAATACAATTTTATTACAATTATAAAAATATTAGAGTTGTAACAAAGTTAAAATGTGAAGAATAATGGAAATGCAGTTGATATTTGATTAAAAAGATAATTGCCGATCAAATGTCCTGTGAAAATTTCAGAAAGTTACTTAGAAATGAATTATATTTTAGAATATTATATACATGTATTCTTTTGGAAAATAATATTCAAGTTTTAAAAATTTGTTTTTATGTTATCCCATTTTAGAACTGAATAATGGAACATTCGTACAAAAAAAATGTTTAAAAACAAAATCTAAAAGAAAAAATAAACCTATTCACTTACCCCTCGATTTCTTCAGATTGTGCAAAATACACCTCAATCAATTCGCTGATATTGTTGAAGTATTTTTCAACCTTAAAATTTGACTCGTCGGACATGTTACTAATGCACTCGAGCAAATTATCGTATATCTTGCCGTACTGCGTCTTACTGACTATACTTTTCAGAGAGAACAGAATCTTCGATAGAACATTACAGATTTGTTCCCTTTGCTTTCTTCGGTACTTGAGGCGCGAGAATAAATCGCAATACTGCACGAGGGCACGCAACAGCGAGACGAATGTGTCTCTGGGAAAGGTGTCTGTGAACACTAAGGCAAGCTGCATCGCCTCGGTGGTAATGTGCAATACATTCTCATACGCCATTAATTCGTTGGCCCAACCAAAGTAAGCGCAAGATGCTATCGTCATCTCGATAGCGAACGTCATGTATTCTTTCTCGGTGGCATGCAGCATCATATGACGCAATAACGGCCTCTGGTCGAATTGGAAGGAGTGCACGTAATCGCGCATATTGGGTTCGCAGAATTGCGGATTCGCGCGCAAAAATTGATACGTGCCGTAGCATCGTCTCTCGTAGTTCTGGATCACATCCCGCACGGTGCCGCGCAGCACTGTCTGTAACTTAGGCACCAGCAATACTTGATCGATTGGCTCCACGAAGTTATTAACAAAGATTATCTCGTTCTGATTGTCTAGAGGCAGATTCAGCGTGATGAACAGAAAGTTTAATATCATCGTTCCATAGTCCAACAGATTGTTCACTGTGTTCCTTAAGTATCTTGGACTGCATTTTCTTATCATCGACATCTTCTTGGTTAATTGTACGATCAGCAGTACATAATTTGTGTTATGTGTGCAGATTTTCTTTCTCAGGATAGAGTACATGTGTATCAGTACAGATAGCAAGTTCGTATAATTGAAAATGGCACTGGTCAGGCAGGGAATATAGACATTATTTAGCAGATCGTCCGCAGTGATTGCCTGTGGAAAAGGAATGCAAAAATGAAACATAAAAATGCACTTCCGACAAATTGAAAAAATTAAAATCAAGGAAAAATAAAGATAAAAATGACTAATATTATGGATATGTTTCAATCACTACTAAATTTACTACAGTAAAAATTTACTTCTATAATGGTTATATCATTTACAATATTATATAAGTATATTACCTTGTTCTTAAGCATATCATTCATAAAAGCTTCAAATTGCTTGTAACACCACGTAGAGTGATCATGTTGCCAGGCATCGTTCAGAAGGTACGTCAACAAGTTATTTTGATTGTCCAATTTCAAAGTAAGAAATGCATGTAGATAAGCTAACTGAGGCCTTTTGAACATAACATTTCGGTACTTTGTCTCGGTACTGCCCATTGTGACTCTCACCAGAGTGGTTAACACTTCCTTCGGATTCAACATAACAAAAATCAAAATGATACGCAATTTATCCTGATCGTGCATGTTTACGTTACTTTCTATAAACCTCTTGAAGTTTTCGCTATCGAACAGATACTCTAAACGATTATCGTGAAAATGTCGCAATGTGTATTGCAGTACGAGATGGTACATAGTTGGCAGGCGTTTCTGTAACAACACCTTCAATACCAATATGTAGGCTTTATGCTTCTCTTCATAAGTGTGCGTATGCGTACCAAACACATAACGAAGATATTCAAATAGAATACCAATATCCTTCTCATTTAACGCTTTTGTTTTTCTGCTGACAAAATTCAATACAGATAGGTCCCATTCCTTATAACGCCTTATTAATTTCTTCATACCAATTTCTTCATCTAATTTACCGTTCGTAATGCAATCGCAGAGTTCTTGAAGAGTCAAAGCAGACTCTTCGGATTGGCTTGAACCTATAAGCTGCCGTAAGCAGTGGAGCAGATGCTCGTTCGTTAACAAAAATTCATCGCGCTTCATAAACTCCATAAAACAGCGGCATTCGATGATAACAGCGCGCTGTAGGGATATCATAGTGTTTTCCTCATCATCGACTTCCGCCCACTCCATGAACTCGAAACAATCAACTTGTTTGATTTGATCTTCAAGCAGGGTAACTAATTCCTGATTCAGTGTTTCTACGATGGACTCTACCTTATCGAGTGGAAGCTGACACAAGAAATCCGTACAGCCGTCGGGATTGCCGTACGTAATCTTGAACGGTTGCACGAACGGTTGACTGTTCTCCTGGAAATCCTTAGTCTTGTAACGCATGCACATTTTGATACAGCGAATCACGTATTTTAGAAGAATTCCATGTTGCACATATTTTTCCTGGTTAGACGACTTGGGGGGAATAAATTTGGAGCTGGCAACGTCTAGCAATGCCTGAAAATGCGTTACTAATTGACAGGCGAGTTCCTCCACATCTCGTTTTGACAGTGTGCCTACGTGCAGCGACATACATTTGTAGTACAACTTAGAGATCAGGAGGAAAACAAAGCGTCTCTCCCGTAGAATTTCCAGCTCGTTTATGCATCTGATCGTTATCTCCAAAATATCTACGCATACATCCAACGGTAAGTGCATAAGCGATTCAATCAGCAAGTCCTCGCACTTTAGATGCCATATTACCTATAGTATACATATAAATTATAATTATATGATTAGAATGATGTAAATGAAATTTATACAAATATATGATCTGATAATTAATATGATAATGATTATAAATAATAACAAAAAAAAAATATATATATATATATAATAGCATAATATATACAATTTAACTAAATAAAATTGAAAAATTGTACAGAAATAACATATTTTTCTTCTGTCACTAGAAAAATTATCTAAACAACTTTTTTTATTACTATATACATATTACTTAATAGAATTAAATATAGGGTATTTATTTAAAAAGTTTCCACTTCAATATACTGTCAATAACTCTATACACAAGAAATATATGTGTACAAATTAAGAAAAAGGAAGAAGCCAAAATATGGTATTCAACAGTCACTATATATCTGCAGTAAAATCAGCAAACTAATATCAATACAAGAATTACCTGTATGAAGAGATACGGCGATAGAGAAGGCCAGAAATTGACTATATGGCCAAGTAGCATGTCCTCCGCGAGAAGGTACTGTGTAGAAAAATTAGTGTTCAATACAAAATGATTGTAACTAATAATAATGGACTGTGGGACATCACACGGTTTAAAACTGTCGTCTTCAACGAATATTTTAACATTGTACATATTGCATTTTTTAGCAATATCTGCAACATCTTCTAACAGGTTGTCGATGAAACATGAGGTCTCCTCTGTGGCTCGAGACGAAATAAATTTCAGTTGGCCATATTCTTTCTCTTTCTTCAATAGGAGCTTCTGTATTTTATCGTAAAAATTCAATGCATCCATCTTGAACAAAAACCTGATAAAATAATGGACAATAAACAAGATTACACCAGATAATTTTAAATATAACAAATATATAAATATTATCTTATTTGTGCGTGTGTTTAATAATAACATAAATATAATCTTAAAAATAGGGTGTCCGTAAATCGTGGGGACTTTTTTCGTATTTAGATAGAACGAGCCAAACTGAGTCGAAAAGTCTTGTACCATTTTGCAATTTTCTCAATAGTTTATGAGTTATTAATAATTAAAAATCGCCGTATTGGCCCGGCCCATCGCCAAATCCAAGCGCGCCGTGAGATACGACCGCCCCGCGGTCCGCGCGCGGGCAGTTGTTTACAACAAGCGGCGGCGATCACGCACGAGCGGCGCGTAACGCCGGGCCCCCGTTCTAAGCGATGATAGTAAAATTTTCTAACGACATAGAAAATTTTTTTGTGCGCACGTATGTACATACGTGTGTACATGCATACACAAGAAAATATCAATTCTACTGCTTAAAAAGCGATTACTCAATTTACTTTTTTCTTTTAATAAGTAACGGTTGTCTTTAAGAAAGAATATTTTCTTGATAATAGTTATAAAATGTACAAATTTTAGAAAGAGTCTTTATCATGTACTCGAAAGAAGAATTTATACTCCTTCAAGAAGCATAATAAAATTCTATCAAAGAAAGTTAAAAAAAATAAATAACGTAATATGAGGAACCTCGAGATTAAAATAGGAGAAGTCAAAACTATGAGGGTCAGACGCAGATCACAGTGCGTAATATCAGAAATAACTGATTTATTCGTCATTTTGATACATTACATCGATCCGTACGTTTCGGTTCAGTTTTGAGCCATCTTCAGCGGTAGTTACAGAAATTGAGTTACACGTTCTCCGTACCATATGGCGAATTTACTGATTCAAAGTATTAGAAACATAGGCCAATAGATCCATATCCGCAAATAAAAAAATCAAAAAATATCATTTTAGTGCTAAGAAAATCAATTACTCCCTTCCCTATTTCTCTTCCTTCAACGGTTATCTTTACAAAGAATATTTTTTTGATAACACAAGTCAACGTGAACTTTGTCTTTAAAATTAAGGTATGCAATTACGATAGGTTTATTGACAGTCATCCGAAAAAATTTATATTTCATAAAAAAGTTTTTGTAGCCAGAAGAACTTTTATACGATATTTCAAAAAAATCTATGATTTTGAATTTTATCTGTTAAAAAACCAAAACAAGATATATTTGTATATTATTTTTATTAACTTCAACTATTATATTAGCTTACAAAATAATGGAAAAAAGTTTAAAAGTGACTATAACGTTTAAAAGTTTTAATTGACTATAACGGGCAATGATTATAATCGTGGCAACAATTATAATCGTCGTGACATATTGTCACCCCGTTTCAACCAAGGATTCTTGGTCATTCGAACGCTGATGTAATTTTAGATGCTTATAATATAAGCATCTTAATGAATTAATTAAATTTATTGCAAAAAACATTAGCCAGGGTTCAAACCTGGAACCACTCTCATTCCATGCGGGTGTCGTACCAATTCGACACCACTGAGGAGGCATGTGGTAATAGTTATCGCAATAACATGTATTAAGACGACAAACAATAATAAGATGGAACACCGATTTTCTAGCATCTAAAATTACATCAGCGTTTGAATGACTAAGAATTCTTGGTTTAAACGAGGTGACGATATGTCACGACGATTATAATTGTTGCCACGATTATAATCATTGTCAATTATAGTCAATTAAAAATTCTTAATTCTAATTGTTTAACTTTTCAAATAAGAATATAACACTAAAACACAAAAATTCGATTTGCTTATTATTTTGACTTTTCTTTGATAAAATTTTATAATGTTCTTTGAAGGAGTATAAATTATTTTTGCCAGTACATGATAAAGACTTTTTCTGAAATTTGTGATAAATACACTTTAAGATTATTATCAAGAAAATATAATCTTTCTTTTAAAGAACCTCGTTACTTACCAAAAGAAAAAAAGCAATTTGAGAATTACAATTGTGTACATAATAGAAATTCAAGTATTAAAATTGCGTACATAAGTAAAATTCGGGAATTACAATTATGTACATAATTTTAATTTGCGAAAATGTTTTATGTTATAACGTGAAAAAAATTCAGAATTAATATTTTGTCTAGACATAATTTTAATTCTGCATTTTCAATTACAGCTTAACAATAATTCGATGAATTATAAGTAAGTCTAGACACATAATAATAATTTCTTTTCTTTCAGTATCAATTTAATTTGATACAATTTTTATAATAGTATTAAATAGTAAAATGACAAGCGTATACGCACACGCAAAAGAAAAATATCATTCGCTAGTGCTAAGAAAACCAATTACTCAGTTTTCTCTGTTTTTAAGTAACGATGATCCTTACAAAAAATGTTTTCTTGATAATATTACTTAAAATAAATAATATTCTACATTCTAATTATTCGATTCTTCAGTTAAGAATATAAAATTAAAACAAACATTTGATTTGCTAATTATTTTGATAGGACAAGTCAAGGCTATGACGCAGATCACAGTGCGTAATATCAGAAATAACTGATTTATTCGTC
>NW_020222008.1:0-1058 GCF_003070985.1 Temnothorax curvispinosus
ACAAAAGCAGCTAGGTAACAATTTTTCGTGCAAATTTGAAGGAGTCGCGACGCCGATTGCTCCGATTCGTTTAGCGTTCATCACCGCGCGTTACATTAACGCGACACGAAATTTTCCAAGGTGTCGGCAACTTGGCGCGATACTACGCAAGTCGAGCGGACGGTTAACAAAGGCACGCACTTGATTAAAATTAAATATCACACTCACAGCACGTACGGTATCAAATTCGTAAATCTCGCGAAAGTAAAACCGCATTATTAATATGCACGACGAAGAATCGTGACTGCTGGCCGCTAATTTACGCGACGCGAGATGTACACGGAGATTACGAAGCATTCACGAAACGAGCGCGATGTATCACGGCGTTCCGTTACTCGAATCACTCGATACGAAACTGTCACTCAGCCCTCTTTTTCCCTACGGAGAGAATCGGAGATAAATCACACGACACGACAATTCCGGCACACAGCGGTCGAAGCACGACGCGAGATAAATGAACGCGCACATTCGCGATTCGCGAGTCCAGACATGGCGGGACGAGCGACTATCACCCGCGAATGTCACAGCGAAACTGCACATCGTTCACAATTGCCGTTCACATACCTCGTCTCGACGTCTCGAGTGAGCGATTCGCGCGACACGTTATTCATTATTCCGACAGACACCTCTTATACACTCGTAAATTGTTGAACACACACGGCGCGTACTCGCGTAGCAATTATTCCCGCGGCTCGCGAAACGAGGAAGCAGGGATGCCAATCACTGAAACGAGTGCGTTCCGAAATCAGCACGAAGCACGGTGACAAGCTCGCTCTCGGAGCACAATCACTTCCTACCCGTGCGAAATTCCTCGGGAGAATGATAGCTGAGTCACTCACGCAGGTAACAGTACTTCGAGCGTCGACGGCAGCAACTGGCAAGTCCGCTCATCGTCAGAATCAACGCCGAAAACACGCCGATTATCGAGACACGCAATTTTAGTTCAACCGTCGCGGCTAGTGCGGACGCACTTGTGGCACGGTGCCCAGTACGCCGCCGCGCCGTATCGATCCGCCGCG
>NW_020222009.1:0-2606 GCF_003070985.1 Temnothorax curvispinosus
ACCTTTTTTGAGAAACATTCCGTAGGGATGACAGGTGGTGCCGGAGCATGGGATCACGACTAGATGTAACGACGTTAGTCGCGACGAGGGAGAAACGGGCGCTCGGTGGACGCACGACGGAGTGGTCGGCCGACGGGCGGGCCACCGGGACCTGCCCCTGGAAAAGCGCCGGGAATGCCTCGCACAGCGTAACACAGCGCCGCCGCAGCATGAACACGGGTGCGCCACCGCGACTGCAGCGCGGGTGGACGACCCACACACTTACCCGACGGCGTCCCAAGGGCCGAGCGGCGCACAGTGGGACGAATCTATCAAAGACCGGATATTGGACGAAAAAATGAAAAACGTATAATTCAAATTTTGATGAGATTTTATGTTAATATATATCCTAAACTATAAATAAATGTGCTTATAATTGATTTTATCCTTTGTTATTTCCTCAAAATGATCTGATAAAGTATGACATTTTCGTGAATACTGAAATTCTAGTAATTTGATAGGTTACTTTCTAAAGTCTCCGTCGAAAGTATAACTGCGAATATGAGTTAAATGCCTATCAGAACTTATTTATTAGGGTTCAAAAAACATATTTATTTTAGTTTTATGTCATTTGAGTACTATTATATATTAATAATATATTCGACTATTAAAAATTTTTTACTTCAATATTCAAACAGGAAGTTTGTGGATTAGAATGGATTAAGGTTTACTCTGCGCCATTTAATAGGGCAAAGTGTCTAGTTTTTGGCCATATATGATCATTCATCCCCTTTTGTCCCCCTTTTTGAGATAATTGACCTCAAAGTTCACTCGACATAGTCGAACGTCGTCCATGAATAGCTCAATGGACGACGTTCGATCATGTCGAGTGAATATGGATGTCTATTTTCTCATAAAAGAAAGACGAAGAGGATATATAATTTGTTTAAATATTGCTATTTTATAACAATTAATTACATCCATATTTTATAACAATTAATTACATTAATTAATATAATAGCAATATGATAAATATTATTGGATAAATGTATTTGGAGTACTGCGCATTCTGTAAATCCATGGGCCAATAAGATTGCTCTACGTTAAATTATTCGTTCTCCTCGAGGGGGGAGGGGAGGGGAGGAGAGGGGAGGAGGAGGAAATAAAAACAGCGGAGATAAGAACTTTTCGTTAGTTTTTCTCGATCAGTAGTCGATTAAAGACTTTTTGATTTTGAAAGTTTTGATTTTTGTCGTTGCTTTATACAATTCACTTTGCGTCCTTTTCAGGATACAATGAAAAATATATAGAATATATAAAGTATATAGAAGATTATACTTTAACACGCTCGCAAAATGAAAAATTTCCGAACGAATCGTCAACTTTTTAATTGTATGCGTGCAAATAATCTTGATTTATCAAATTATGAGACTTTAATAAGCCACATAATATCATGTATTGATACTGAATTACCCAAAATCGCGTTGGAACCATTAAAACGAAAAATCATAAATTTCACGAAAAATTTGAAGTCAAAATGGATAGCTAGCCGTTACGATTACAATTACATTACAATTACGGTTACATTGCTGGATTTGCTGTTTCGAATGCTTATTACATATTTCGTATAAAATTAATATCAAATGTTGGTCAGCGAGGAATGAGAGTCATAAACGAAAAGTCGAGCAAAGAAAAAGATACAGACTGCCTTTAGAACAAAAGCAGGTCTCTTGATAGACTTCGTGAAACAAGGAAAAGGTACATCCAATGATGGCAACACGGCCAAAAAATTTTTTGCTAATCCAGAATTATCAGCTGCCATTACAGGTTGCGCAGGTTTAGATAAAAACTTAATAACTCGATTTGGAGTTTTGTTGCAAGTAATTGCTAGCGGTAATAGGATTAACGTGTTGGAATTCGAATCCTATGCTTTTAGAACTGCCGAATTATTTGTATCATTATACCCATGGTACTACATGCCAGTCTCAGTCCACAAATTATTGATTCATGGCAATGATATTATAAAAAATGCTATCGTACCAATAGGACAATTATCTGAAGATGCTCAGGAAGCAAACCATAAATATTTTAGAAAATATAGAGAAAATCATTCGCGAAAAATGTCGCGAATACAAAATAATGAAGATATTTTTAAAAATTTGATAATTGCTTCAGATCCAATAATATCTAATTCGCAAAAAATTATGGGACATAAAAAGAAAGAATTAACTGGAGATGCAAAATGTTTATTATATTTCAGCGATAATGATGTAGATGATGATTAAGTTCAAGAAATAGATGTGAGAAGCAAGAAAAACAGTTCCTTTTCTATTATAAAACTCACAAAAATTAAACATCCCGAGGTTTAAAACTATCATTGAAAATCAAATTAACTTTATTTTTTAACCGACTTCAAAAAATGAAGATTCTATATTCGGCGTGTATGTATGTATGTATGACTACGATTTTCTTTAAAACTACTGAACGGATTTAAATGCGGTTTTCCTATAAAGCAATTCTCCAGAAAGGTTTTAGTACATAAAATATCGCGCTAAAACATCAGGGTACGAAGCAGTAAGAAAATATGCGATAATAATTATTCATATTAATTTAATAAAGCACTAAAA
>NW_020222010.1:0-2322 GCF_003070985.1 Temnothorax curvispinosus
AAGAAAAACGTAGTTTTTCGTTTATTTATGTGCGTTTTTCTTTCCCTTGAGGGGTTACAATCTAAGTTTTTATATTTCTTACGTTATTGTTGGTATTACAGAAAAAAATTTTTTAGTGGTCCCTTTTTCTCTTTATTACATAAATGGCTATGATTATGATGCTTATTATTATTACAATTATGGTCGTGGAGCCTATAGGGTATATAATATGTTTATTCGCAAATATGCTTGGTTGGTTATTTTCCATTTCCTTTTTGATTTCTTCCAGATTCAAGCTTAATTTTATTAATTCTGTCGGATCTTTGATTATTGGTTCCAAATTTATTTCCTTATCGGATTCTATTCTATTGCTTATTGTTATGCTTTTTTCTATTGTGTCTGTTACATTAAATTCAGGTAAATACATTTTTACATTTTTATTATACACTCGGTTTTTGGTCTCTAAATATATATCTGGTGTAGTTAATTTACAACTGTTGTGTAATGTGATTTTTCCGGTTTTCTCTAGTTTTACTTTACTTTCTGGCAATTCTTTGCATTGAATTATTATGTCGGTTGTTTTTGGAGTGGAAAATAACCATGTCTGAGGTTCTGATACTGCAATCCAGAGTGTTACATTTGAGATTATGTGACGCTGTTTTCGGTTTTCTATATATCTCGACGTTTTTACGAAGAGTTGTATTTCAGTCGGCGCATTCGCAGTTATAAAATAGACAGGGAGATTTTGAGCGCAAGTGAATTTGGTATTATCTCGCGTACATTCATTTAAATCGCTTTCTTTTAAAATTATATAATTGTGAGTTTCTCGACTTATTCCTAGTAGGGTATGAGAGGGTTCTAGGAGTGTGAAAACATTATGGTCATTGTGTATCGGTACAGGAGTGATTTTTATAATTTCGTATGTTGGGTACGCTATCAATGGGAATACGAGAATAGTATATATGTTCGAGTTATCATAATATGCGTTTACATTTAGATATTTTTGGATAGAATTCCAGTTTTCGGCTTGTATTTTGAATGGAAAATTCAATCTCCTGTCTATGTGTGAGGTCGCTTCTCTTAGTTCTATGATTATTTTTTTGATCGGGAGCACGCGCGTTAATAAAATATTGTGATTTGCGTGAGTCAGATAGTCTGTAATGTCGTTTATGTCTGTCGTGAGGTCATTCAAAATAGCGTTTAATACTAATAGTTGTTCGTCTAGTCCCTCTCTGTACATAAGCTGTTCTTCTAGTTTTCTTGTAACGTTAGCCATTAAATTTTCGTTATATGACAGTGTTTGTTCTAGTTTCTCAATATGACCTATTGTAGCATTAATGATTTTCAATTGATTTTTTGCCGCGTGTTGCAATGTTTGTTGTTGATTATTTAGCAACTGTATTTGCTCATTTATGATTTTCGCGTCTTCAGCGTCCATGGTGCCAAATAACGTTTTACTTATTTGGCCTACAGCGTCGATCAGGCCTCGTTTACTTAGGGGTGATCGGTAAATGGTTTGTAGTTGCTCTAGGTTGCGTGTCATTTTACTATTTTCTCGCCTAATAGTTTGGAGCGTGATTTGGCATGTGTTTTTGGTGCTTCTGATGGCATGGTTGCAGATTTCTTCGATGCGTGCTAGGTTTTCCTGAAGTTGTTGATATCTTATGTTTAATGCTGTTACGTCTATGCGTATTGCCATTTTCCATGTTGCTTTCGTTTGCTGGAGTTGTCCAATTTTCTCGTAATATATGCCGGGTTCGGCAGTGAACGTTGTCATCTCGTACGGTAGTTGCTCTGATCTTGTTTCATTTGCGAGGTGTAGGATGATAGTTAGCCTGTAATATGAATAAGTTCTTGGAGGTATTCTATTTATCTTTTACTTTATGCTGACTTAATCCGTCAGCGAGAGTCGTTTCTTTCAAGTAGCGCGTTTCGCGTTAGTCCACTGCTGCCTTTCGAGTGGTACTTAACGTTTGCATTGTGAAGTGCGTATAATAAAAAAAAATGAGGTGCTTTAGATGCGATAGATATTTTGCGCCTTCGACGTGCGATGCGTGCCTACGCACGTATTGGCTGGAAGTAGCTCGAGCTCCTCGAGCTTCCGGCGCCCCTGCGAGGGAACTGGAGTCGCCAGACTCGCCTCCTCCGCCCTATGAGGATGCGATTCAGCAGGACATGCGGGTGGCTCAGGCTTCCCGCGCCCTTCTGCCTCCTTCATATATCGAGGCGATTCGGGAGGAAGTGCCCCCCCTGCGGGTATTTGTGAATGTGAACACGGGAGCGCGGGAGGTCACCCGTGGTTTTCGACGAATTTTAACCACTAGGTGAGTACTTGTTAAATTT
>NW_020222010.1:2422-8070 GCF_003070985.1 Temnothorax curvispinosus
TGCTTTACCCGTGTGCTTTTTATTCTTCGACTAACGCTTTCAATCGGTTTGCGTGAACACGTAGCGTCTTCCGTTTAATTTTGATTGTGTAATTTACGTCGTTGTGCTTTTCCAAAATTACATACGGTCCTACCCATTGCGAGTCGAGCTTCTTTGAGCGGCCTCGTCGTATTGTTTCGTCATAAAGTAGTACTTTATCGCCTACTTTGAAGGTTGCCTTTTTGCTTTTTTTATCGTATTGTAATTTTGATTTTGCTTTTTCATCTTTCGTGTTTTCTTTCGCGATTTGATTCGCTGCACGGATCCGTTCTCGTAGTTCTTTTGCATAATCTTCATATGAATATGTCAATTTCGGCGGTTTTGTTAAGGCCGTTGGTAGGTCAGGTCGGTGCCCGTAAACTAATTCAAATGGCGTGAACCCGGTAGTAGAGTGTGGCGTCGTATTATATGTAAACATCGCGTAAGGGAGCCATTCGTCCCAGTCGGTTTGGTCTTGATTTATATAATGTCTCAGGTATTCGGCGAGAGTGCGATGCGATCTCTCTAGTGCGCCGTTACTCTCAGGGTGGTACGCCGTTGTTTGAATCTTCTCAATTTTTAATAATTTGCACGTATTTTTGAACATTTCGCTCGTAAAGTTCGTGCCCTGATCCGTGAGAATTTTCTCCGGAATTCCGTGTTCTAACACAATTTTTGTTACGAATTCTTTGGCGATGGTTTTGGCTTCCTGATTTTCAATCGGTATCGCCTTACTAAATTTTGTTAAATTATCCTGAAACGTCAGAATGTATTTGTTTCCTTGATTTGTAATTGTTAACGGACCGACGATGTCGAGAGCGCATTTTTCAAATGGTCGTTCTGGCGTGTCCGTGATGACCATTGGCATCTTCGTTTTTCTGCTTAGTTTATTTTTCTGGCAGTATTCGCATCTGCCGATGTAAGTCTCGACATCTTTTGTTATACCTTTCCAATCGTGTTGCAATCGGATTCGGTCTAAAGTGCGTGTGACTCCTTGGTGCCCTCCGATAGGCGAGTCGTGATACTCGTATAGTATCTGTTTCTTTTCCTCCTCCGAATATTCTCGGGGCGCATCTTCTTCTTCTTGCTGTATCGTATGCACAGCTGACGCCTCTGTTATCGGGTTACGGCTCAATGCGTCGGCGTTTAGGTTGCTCTTCCCTGCCTTGTGTATGATTTCGTAATCATACTCCTCTAATTTAAGCCTCCATCTAATTAATCTTGAACCGGGGTCGGTAACATTAAATAACCAGATCAATGGTTTGTGATCGGTTATTATTTTGAATCTAACGCCATAAAGATAGGGGCGAAAATGCTTGACTGCCCACACGATGGCTAGCAGTTCTTTCTCCGTCGTATTATAATTCTGTTCCGCTTTGCATAATACGCGGCTGGCGTATGCTATCGGTCGGTCTTGGCCGACTACTCCCTGTGAGAGGATAGCTCCTATAGCGAAATCTGACGCGTCTGTCGTCACGATAAATTCCTTATTAAAGTCGGGATAATTTAACACCGGCGCGGTTGTTAATTTTTCCTTTAATAATTCAAACGCGTTTTGCTGCTCTATTGACCAAATAAATTTTTCCCCTTTCCTAGTGAGCTTGGTCAGTGGCTTGGCTAGTTTCGAAAAATTTTCGATGAATTTTCGGTAGTACCCGGCTAGGCCTATGAACGACTGAATGTCTTTCAGTTTTTTAGGAGTCGGAAACTCCTTGACAGCTATTAATTTCGACGGGTCCGGCGAGATTCCTTTTTCCGAAATCACGTGACCCAGGTACACGACTTCTTTACGTAGAAATGCACATTTGCTCGGTTTCAACTTTAGATTGTATTTTCGAAGTCTGATTAGCACGGCTATTATTCTTCTGATATGTTCCGTTAGCGTCGCCCCGTATATGACGATATCGTCGATATACACGAAACATCTCAGCCCTAGCAGGCCGGCCAGCACCGCGTACATTAGTCGCTGAAATGCTGCCGGTGCGTTTTTCAGGCCAAAAGGCATGCGATTAAATTCAAAGTGCCCATCCGGAGTGGAGAAGGCTGTTTTGCCTTTGTGGTCTTTATGCATGGGGATTTGGTGATACCCCGAAGCCAAATCTAAAACGGTAAAGTATTTCGCGTTACCTAATTGGTCTAAAATGTCGGTTATGTTCGGCATGGGGAAGGAATCTCCCATGGTGAGATCATTCATTTTCCGAAAATCAATAACCACGCGAAATTGCACTTTTCCGGATGCGTCCGGTTTTTTAAGAACGACTATTATTGGTGCGTTCCAGTGACTCGTGCTCGGGCTGATTATGCCGTCTTCGAGCATCTTTTCGATTTGCTTCTTCACTTCGGCCTTATGCTTCTCGGGTAACCGATAAGGTTTCACATTCACGGGCGCGCTACCTGGCCGGATATTTATCTCGTGCTCTATTGCGGTAGTCGCGCTTAAATGGTCGCCGTCTATATAGAACACATCAAAGTAATCATCGCAAATTTGTTCTACGGCTGCTCGCTCTTCGGCGTTCAAGTGATCGAGCTGTACTTGCTCGCGTACTTTCTTTTGTCGTTCGGCGATGGTCTCGCGCTCGTCGCTCGAGCGTAACGAGAGAACGTCCGCGGTGTCGGGCGGCGGCAGGTCTTCTAAAGTTACATGTGGAGTGAGTATCTCCACGGGCTTGTCCGTCACATTCAATACGCTAATCGGACATTTAAATTCGACGGGCTGCACTAGGCAATGCCCGATAA
This sequence comes from Temnothorax curvispinosus, assembly GCF_003070985.1. Classification (NCBI taxonomy): domain Eukaryota; kingdom Metazoa; phylum Arthropoda; class Insecta; order Hymenoptera; family Formicidae; genus Temnothorax; species Temnothorax curvispinosus. The sequence goes on from NW_020222010.1 coordinate 5,177, forward strand.
AGACCCCTGGGGCGGGTTCGCCGCTCCGCACAATGCCGACACGATTATGATCGGTGACGGCTTCCACGATTGTTTCGCTATGTGGCGGAAGTTTTACCTTGCGAAAAGGTCGGAGCTTAAAGGAAGCTGAGCCGATTTTTAATCGCTTTTTCGAATTTGAAATATCTGCTTTGTGTTTTGAGAGGAAGTCGTTTCCTAAAATGCCTTCATATTCAATGGGAAAATTATCTTTCACCACGTACATCGTGTGGCGAATTTTTTTATCTCCGAGATTCACAGTGGCTTTTATCTTCCCTATCGTGTGAATCTGGTGTCCGGTCACGCCGATTAGCGCTAACCGTTCTTCCTTCACCATCGCTTTCGCTTTCAAATTTCCCACTTTTATTAACGTGAGTGTTGCGCCTGAATCTAATAACAGGTCCATTTCTCCTTTCTCTGCCTCCTGTACGGGCAGCGTCACTAAGTCTAGCGGGCCTTCCTCGTGCTTCTTGCTTATCTGTGCAACACGATATGTCTCGGCGGCGCGCGTCTTATTCCTTTTAGGCTTCTCATCCTCCTCGCTGCTACTGCGAGAGGATGTTTCTTCGCTAGATTCTTGCGTCCTCGTCTTTCTGACGGTACTTACGGGCGTTTTCTTAACTGCTTCCGTTTTCGTTCGGCGCGGTCGCTCGGGTTTTGGTTGCCCGTTTAACGACCAGCATTCGTCGCGCTTATGCCCTGCCTTTTTACAATATGAACACTCTATCGTGTTAATGCTAGACTTCTCGGCTTTCGGCAATGCATATCTGTTTGCGTGACGGCTCGTACGGCAATCTCGCGCATAATGACCGTTCTTTCCGCACTTGTGACATTGTCCTACGGTATTTCCCGCGCCTCGCGTATTCGCGGCGGGGTATTTATTTTTTGCCGTTGCTTGCGCGCTACGCGGGGAGGGGCCTCTAACCTTTTCCTCCGCGCTGGCGCCGGTTATCGCTTCTTGCAAGCTTTGGTATCGCTGTGCTCTTACTAATAGCTTTATATCGTCGTGCAATCCGATCTGAAAATTATGCAGCGCTTGAGTTTTTATGTTTTCAAGGATGGCCTTCTGCTGTTCCTGCGTGTGGCCTTTACCCTCTTCCATTGCTTCATACAATTCGCGCGCTAATTTCTCGACGCGCCTACCGAATTCTTGTGCGCTTTCGCCGGGCTTTTGCGCAAGTGAATTAAATTCCAGCTGCAAGTGCGTCGTGCAGCGTTTTCCTAAATATTCTGTCTCGAGTTCGCGCTTTAATTGATCAAAATCGCGGATATCGCGCGTGTCGAAATCTGTCATAGCCTTCCCTTTAAATTTCGTACAAAGAATAGCTTCGAGTAGTATTGACTCGTCGGTCGGCTGTATATTTTTCATAGCATACGTGCTAGCGTTTATGAACTCTCGGACGCGTTCTCGCGAATCTCCATTGATCTCGGGTATCATTGCTCGCGCTTCTTTAAGGGTGAGGTACCCGGTAACTAGACCCGGTTGATTCCGGACGTCGCTATGCGTTCGTCCATATGTGACATCTAAAGGGCCCTGACTACGTACGCGGCGGTCTCGCGTGTCGGGATCAAGTGATAGCCGCTCCTGTCGACTATAAGATTCGCGCGTGGCGGATTCCATCCTGCCTACGCGGCCCTGTAACTCGCGAAAAGCGCGAAGAAGTTCGGCCGATCGGTCGAATTCCGCAGCCTCGACGCGGTCCATGCGTTCTTGCATGTCGCGCATTAAATTTACTAAATCGGTTATCACTGTGTCCGGGGCTCTCAGTTCTCGTTGCGTCGGCTCCGGGACTCGATTTTGCTCGTGTGTCGCCGGTCGCCTGACGAGTGGCCTATTTTGCGCCATTTCGGCGTCGCCTTGTTCGGTCACCCTGGCTGGGTCCGTATTTTCCTCGCGGTTCTCTCGGGTAGGAGTCGCGTTTCCTGTATGACTCATCCCGGCCTCCGCGGAATTCTCGTCGGGAACGAATATACTGCTGTCGTACGACGTGAGAGGAAATTCGCCTCGTTGTGACGCGCGGCTTGGCGTGACGTCGGAGACGTCTGTCAGTGAGTCAGTCGGAGTCGGTCGCTCTGTATTATTATCGCGGTGTTCGCGTTCGCCTGTTACGCTTACGTCTACTTCGTCGAACGGAAACTCGCGTTCTATGACAACGTTCGGAGATAGTACGGGCGTTTCTTCCTCGGCAAAACGCGAATCTAAATTTTGTCGAACTTGATCTAGTCCGTCTTGCTCAGCGGGCCGGTCTAACCCTTCGCTTTCAGCGGGCCGGTTTACCCCTTCGCTTCAGCGGGCCGGTTTAACCCTTCGCTTTCGGATCGCGTCGCACTCACCGGGTTAACTAGATTACGCGAAGCGCGGTGCGCGGACTCGCTATGGACGAACGACGTTTGTCGGACGGGCGTCTGTTGGTTCGGGTCGTCCGACATCTACTTAGCGCTCGCGGATATAATAATTTTCGCACTTACAATATCGCCGCGAATCGCATGTTGCTGCCTGTCTGCATCGCCTGGTCGTCGGGCCGCTTCGCTGCTTGGCTGCGTCCCTGTCGTCGCTGCGTCCCTGTTGCGCTGCTATGCTGCTTCGCTGTGTCCCTGCGTCGTCGCTCGGGCCGGTGATGCCGTGCGGTAGGTCGTGGCCGTCTCAGGTGTCACTTCTGCACTCGCGGCTGCTACCGTCTCTTAGCTCGCGTCTTATCTGCCTTTTCCTTTCCGGGATGCGTTGCCTCCCTTATTAATTGAACTTGGTTTGTTTCAGACGTGAGATGGCGATGTGGGCTGGTCCTTCCTCGCAAGATGGCTGAAACTATCCCACCGCTGCCACCAAATTGTTAGCCGGGTATCGGCTAAGGGGATCGAGTTCCGCTCGCGAGCGA
>NW_020222011.1:0-5827 GCF_003070985.1 Temnothorax curvispinosus
ATCGAGAATCCACGAACGTGGGGAGGTCCGAGATGAATGGATACGAGACGACGAAACGACCCGAAGGGTCGCAATAAGTGGTTCGATCGAATATGTCCTTGCAACGCCAATTCTCCTCGGAGCAAGGAAGAGATTCGGGCACCTCCTCCAATTTCCAGAAGTGCCCCACCGCGGCATCGATCGATTCAACGGTAGTGGCGAAAGAGTGTAAAGGTTGCACGTGTAGCGATGGGGAGACCGCGCCCACCAAGACCCCACGCCGTATTAAAGGCGTCCGGTTCTCCGGTTTTGCCGGCACGCCGACCGTCGCGCAACACGGACACGAAGGATTCCGCCCCCAGTAGTACATCGATAGAACCGGGCAAATAGTATTCCGGGTCTGCGAGTGGCAGCCCCCGCAGGTGACTCCATGATTTCGACTCGACCCGGTTGTTGGGCAACGGCGAGGTGATGCGAGAAAGCACCGTAGCTTCGACCGGGAAACGAATGTCCTCTTTATTTCGCGCCCGGATAATAAACGAGGTAAAGTCCCTCGTAGTGGCGGCCCTTGTTTCGTCCACGCCTAACACCGTCGCGCGATGCCTCGTCCGAGAGAAGCCGTTTCGAAGGCAACGTTCTGTAACGAAATTTGCCTGACTCGCGCTATCGAGCAATATGCGGACCGGAAAGGCGTTGCCGTGGACGTCGAGCGCCTCAGCACGAACAGTTGATAGCAAGACTACGCGATTCGAGATGCTAGTTATAGAGACGATCGAATTATCGGTTGTATTCACCGGAGGCGCGGGGCTGTCAACGACTGGAGTGATAGCCGGAGCGGTCGCAATGGACGGGACGCCGGCCTGCCCGAAATGCAGGAGCGAATGGTGCTTCGCCCGACAGGACCGGCAGGTAAAAGAGCTAGAGCAATTCCTCAAGTTATGTCCCGCGCGGAGGCAATTTAAACAGAGTCCTTGTTTGTGAGCGAAATTGTGCCGTTCCCGGACCGAGAGTTGCAGAAAAACGGGGCACTTAGCCAGCAAATGCTGCTCCGTGCACTTAGGACACGCGGCGTTTTGAGCGACGAGCGAAGTAGTCTACGCGGCCTTCTTTGACGCCTGAGATGTTGCTTTACTCGACTGTGCTAAAGTGTTCGACGCCGACGCGAGAACCGTACAGTATCCTGTTAGAAATTTTATTAATTGATCGTACCGCGGCGATTCCACGGTCATGTGGGCCGCTTCGAATTTCTCCCGTAGCGTAGGAGTGAGTTTTTCTAATAAATGATTAAGCAGCATAAAATCCCACGACTCCACAGGATAATCCAGCATACTCAGGGCACGCGTGTTCTCGGTAAACACATCCAATAACGCGCGGAGGGATTCGGCGGAATCCGCGACCAAGGGGTTGGCGTGCACGAATGACCGCCAGTACTGCGTGGCTAACTTCCGTTTGTTCTGATAACGCTCTCGAAGCGCATCGTGCGCGATCACGTAATTCTCCGCGGTCAAGGGCAGATTCTTCACGACGCCCAGAGCCTCTCCCGATAACGAGGCCAACAAGTATTGAAACTTCTCGATAGCGGAAACTCCAGGATTCTCGTGTATCGCCGAGTCGAATAGAGCGATGAAAGACGGCCATAGGGCAAGATCACCCGTGAATTGAGGGAAGGCGATCTTCGGTAATTTGATCGCTGAGTGATGCGCTGGCGGCGCATTCCGGGAGGACGCTGCGGTCCCCGGCGCGGGAACGAAGCTTTCGTACCGCCCTATTACCGCGAAACGCATTTTATCAAACTCGTCGCGTATCGCGTCTTTGACCGCGAATTTCTCATCCGTAGCGTCTTGAATTACTTGGAGGTGGGATTCCTCGAAATCCTGAACTAGTTGGGCTACCGTCGGATAACGAACGAGAAAGGTCGGTCTCATAGCCACGTTTTCCACCGCGAGCATCGAATAATTGTGTATTTCTCGCATGCGCCGAACGCACAGTTCGCGCCGCGATTTGCCGCCTCGAGTCATATGTTATATATATATTAGGGTGATTAAAAAAAACCTTTTTTTTTTATTTTTCGCGACGCACCCCAAAATATCAAAGCTTACCTAAAAAAAGAATTTTCCTCAAAAGTTGAGCAAAATCGAACAAGTTTTAGAGGTCGCTACCAGCGATTTTTAATATTTTTGATTAAAAAATTGTTTTTTTTTTTTCAAATGTTCAAAATTGCATAACTTTTCGAGTTTTAATGATAGAAGCATGAAATTTTCAGGGAATCTTCGTCAATTCATGTAGTTTATGAATATCGAGTTAGAAAAATTTATTTTTGGATTTTTTTACGTTTCTTTTGTTTATAATAAAAAAATAATCGTCTATAACAAATAGGCGCCAGCGATCTGGGCCATGGTTTTGATTTTAAATTACATCTAGGTAATCCAAAAATACATTTCAATAATCAAATGCTTGAACATCGGTGAATTTGTTGCTGAAAATTTGTTTAGACAACAAATTCAAAAAACCGCGTTACCCGTAATGTAGAAATAACGCATGTCGTAATCTTTATTTAGGTGTCTGTATTACATTCCAACTTTTGTTGTTAAATTTAAGTTGATAGAATAATAAATTATCTAAATGCGCTACATATTCAATAATTTTTTGTTACAACATTAACTTCTTTTCTGCCTATAATCTATACGCCAGGTCGATTGAGCATTTTTATCGAGGTTGATGGGTTAAGTTAATGTTTTTTTATGTTTTTTGGGTCGTAGAACAAGAATCTGTAAATAGTTTTTTCGTAAGTCGATCCAATAAAAAGTTATTAACAATTTATTTGTTAAAATTGCTTTAGCGATCAAACTATACATCCTATAAAAAAATGAACCAGAGAAAATTTGTTCCTTTTTTCACAACGAACAAAATGGCGTTTGAATTTGCCTAGGATACTCCGCGACGCGTAGGCAATAATTACCTAAAAATTGACATATTTCCGTCAATAATCAAGATTTTGGAAAAATTCAAACGCCATTTTGTTTGTCGTAAAAAGAGAAACAAATTTTCTCTAGTTCATTTTTTTATAGGATGATCGCTAGTTTGGATGCTATAGGATAATCGTATAGTTTGATCGCTAGAGCAATTTTAACAAATAAATTGTTAATAACTTTATTGTATCAACTTACGAAAAAACTATTTACAGATTCTTGTTCTACGACCCAAAAAAACATAAAAAAACATTAACTTAAGCCATCAACCTCGATAAAAATGCTCAATCAACCTGGCGTATAGACTATAAGCAGAAAAGAAGTTGATGTTGTAACAAAAAATTATTGAATATGTAGCATTTGGATAATTTATTTATCTATCAACTTAAATTTGACAACAAAAGTTGGAATGCAATACAGACATCTAAATAAAGATTATGACATGCGTTATTTCTACATTACGGGTAACGCGGTTTTTTGAATTTGTTGTTTAAACATCAGCAACAAATTCACCGATGTTCAAGCATTTGATTATTGAAATGTATTTTTGGATTACCTAGATTTAATTTAAAATCAAAACCATGGCCCAGATCGCTGGCGCCTATTTGTTATAGACGATTATTTTTTTATTATAAACAAGAGAAACGTAAAAAAATTGTTTCCGAAAATAAATTTTCTAACTCGATATTCATAAACTACATGAATTGACGAAGATTCCCTTAAAATTTCATGGCTCTCATTAAAACTCGAAAAGTTATGCAATTTTGAACATTTGAAAAAAAAACCGATTTTTTAATCAAAAATATTGAAAATCGCTGGTAGCGACCTCTAAAACTTGTTCGATTTTGCTCAACTTTTGAAGAAAATTCTTTTTTTAGGTAAGCTTTGATATTTTGGGGTGCGTCGCGAAAAATAAAAAAGGTTTTTTGAATCACCCTAATATATATATACTAGCTGGTTACCCGGTCTAGATACGGTTTTACATAAAAAATTTTTTACCTGGTAGTCAGTTTGGTTTCTAGTGTTCTTAACCAGTCGTTTACAGTATTTTTATATTTAGAGTTATATATATATATGGCATTGGTAGAGTTTATACCTCTCATTGAGAGGCATATTGAACAGCAGATTGTTATCTAATACCGGTAAACTATTCATGACTTCTACCGAATGTTGCATCACGAGAAGGATATTTTATTAGAATCTGTTTGCCATAGTTTCTTAATTGTATGCTATAAAAAAATGTATATTTACTGTAAAAAAAACATATTTTAAAGTGTTAATAAATTAGGTATATGTTTAATATTAATAAATTATTTATTCAATTTTTTAAAAAATATATTTAATGTTAACAAAACATTTATTTAATGTTAATAAAATATTTGTTTAATGTTAATAAAACATTTTTTAATGTAACAAACGTTTATTTAATATTAAAACACATTTTTTAAAGTAAAAAAAACGTTTTTTACAATATTAAATTAAATATTTTTTTTAATAAGAAAAAAGGATCTATCTTATTAATTTAAACGTTTTTTAAACTTTTTTTTTATTACTAAAAACGTTTTTAAAAACGTTTAAAAAGTATTTGTTTGCTACTTCGTGTAGCCCAATCGAACTTACTACCGTGCCAAAAGAAGTAGCCGTCTCGCCAATGCCGTATGTCTATTGGCCAAATTTTTGTTACATTTTTTCGTTTCCCAGAATTTGTGACGCTTTTTCGTGTCGCAAAATCGAACTCACTACCGTGCCTAAAGAAGTTTCACTTCAAAAACGTTTGAACAATTGAAGACAACGTTATTAAATCACTACAGTCCAAAGCGCTTAATAATAGCCTGATAAGATTAGTACCAAACATAATAAATTGGTGTCGTTGATTAAAACAAAATTTGCAGGTATGTTTTCAGGAGAAGCGAAGGGCTATATAAAGAATTTTAAATTAGACGTAAAATTAAAGAAAAACAGCAAGCTTATATTCCACCGAGCAGATCAAATGCCATTTGCGCTAAAACCAAAAATCGAGGCAGAATTGTCAAAGTTGGTTAAGGACGGTATTATAACTAAAGTCAATTTCAGTCGTTGAGCTAGCCCCATTGTAGTTGTACCAAAGTGAAATTGCGATAATGTTAGGATATGCGCAGATTTTAAGAGAATGTTAAATACGTTATTGATAGTGAACATTGTGTACTGCCATTACCGGAGGATATCTACGCAGAGCTCAGTGAAAGTCGATATTTTACAGTGATTGACCTCCAAGGAGTTTATCAGCAGTTAGAAATTGGGGAAGACTAAAGAGTTATTTACAATAAATACTCATTTGGGCTTGTTTAGGCATAATAGACTTACTTACGGATTAAATCCAGCACTTGGAATTTTTTAAGCGATTATGGAAAGTATATTTAGTAGGCCTTAAGAAAAAATTGAATTATTTGGATAATGTTATAGTCCATGGATCAGCATTAGAAGAATGTTATCAAAATACAATTAAAGTGCTAGAACGGTTAAGAAGTTATAACGTTAAAATCAACGAGAAGAAATGTAAATTTTTTTAGACAAACGTTAAGTTCTTAGGACATATTGTTGATGCCAGTGGCATTAACCCAACGCCAGAGAAAATTGAGTGTATTAAAAAAACGCTAGCACCTCTAAATGTAACAGCTTAAGTCTTATCTGGGGTTATTAATTACTATAGTAAAATACCAATGTTATATCTGTTAAAATTAATAATTTCACGCAGTGTTTCAAACAAAAAAAAAGCTTTATTCTATCTACTTTATTCTAAAAAAACGTGGTGTCGACTACGTGATACACGCGTGACGCGTGGCTCTCTCTTTACAAAAATAAACTAATTCTAATTCTAATCAGAGTTTTTCTCTTAACAG
>NW_020222011.1:5837-6138 GCF_003070985.1 Temnothorax curvispinosus
TCCTGAAAATATCCCAGGATATCCTGGACATATTCAGGACGATCCTGAGGACGGCTTGTGCTATCTGGGATACAATCATATACATCATCGCGTCTTGTCATATATATGATCATATACAGTGCCGATCAGTTATGTATGGCCACATATAATTATATCTGATAATACATGGCCGAACATTCTTTATATACGACCATGTGAGGCCAAATACGATTATGTATAGTGTCATATCTGGCTACACGTAATAATATGTCTGACCATATATGAACTTATATGATCAGATCTTGTGTCATGTATAATGTAC
>NW_020222012.1:0-1135 GCF_003070985.1 Temnothorax curvispinosus
CTGTAATTTTTTGTAATTAAAAAAATAAATATAGTGTATGGTGATACCTGGATGGTGGACACGTTTACGGTCATGAATCTCGCACTCACGTTGTTTCGATATGCGGCAAACTCAAGTCACATTGTTGAGACACGATATCATATGCCCTTCAAGTTTTGCCCTGGCACTGCCTCGCATTCCACAAACACGTCAAGCTTTTAGGCCTTAGGCAGCTCGAATTTCTATGGATGGATACTATTAGAGCACACACGGTTGCAATACAAAACAACGGCGAAAGTTTGTCAACTGAACTTCACTTATGGAACACGATCGAAAGCGATCCACTTCGGAATTTGAATGGAGTTAATGAAAATAATTTAATATTCTTATATGTAATTATATGTCGCAGATATACCACATTTTGCTAGCATATTATGTGATTCATTTAGAGTTAAGGTAACCAATGATTTCTAAACTATAAAGCTTCACTTTAACAGGATTTTGATTTAAAACTTATGTAACAAGATTTAAAATTGAGAGTACGAAGCGATAGGATGGGTAAGATAATTTTTACAATCCAATCTTATGAATCGGTTTTGGTAAAATTATGGAAATGTTCTTTTTGTAACAACTCTTATTAATTCTTTTAAAACATTTTTTAAATATAATTTATCATTTAATTAATTTAAAACATTAAAATGTTGTAACAATGAAACATGACAATGTTCCCGCTGTCTGTTCTTGGGTTCGTTTGTGTCTCTGAGGTTTTCTCCGACCAAAGGACAGATGGTGGAATAAGGAATCAGCCATAAATGAGGTAGAGTTGACTTTCTGGAGCTGAGTGTCGGCAACAATTGACGCTCAAATTCAGAAATTTTTCTCTCGTCCAAACATCTAATGCAGAGCGTCTGATCTAGTGCAGACTGGCAAGTGGCGACTGAACACCGAGAACAAGGCGTCTAAAACCCTTTGCACAATGCCAGGCAACAGGCAATAGAAACAGGAAATAACCAAAAAATCGTTAATTACAACCCAAAAAATTCAAATACTATGATTGGTTGGCAACAGGCAATAGGCACAGAATTTCCAACGTGACGGAAACTCTGTGTCTATTGCCTGTGTCACTGTTTGTTCTGCATTTATACATGATTTCTGA
>NW_020222013.1:0-1206 GCF_003070985.1 Temnothorax curvispinosus
TATGGTAAAATAATTCAACAATACAATTAAAGTCGTTATTAGCATGTCTAAACCATGAAAGCATTGCTTTCCTTGTCTAACGGCTACTACGGTATACACGTCTTTCTCTCTTTCTCCTATGGATGGTACAGTGGGGAGCATTAATGAGTTCCGTTACCCGGTGAGCTACGGTGCAGAGCGGTGCAGGCGAGCGCGCTACGTTACCGTCACGGTCGATAAAAGGTTCAAATACAGAACCGCGAACGCGTAAAAATGGTCAGTCACGCTGTATTGCTCGCGCATGCATTTGATTAAAAAAACATTTTTAATACAATTTGATGCACACAATTAATACGTATTATATACAATATAACAATCATAGGTGAATATGTAATTATAATTGTATTATTATGCATCTGCAACTATTATTCCACCGACTAAGTATATGTGTTTACTGGAATAATATAATTACAGATAATATGATAATTATAATTACAACATTATTACCTATAATTATTCTATTGCATATGAAAAATTATTTCGCGATATTTTATAATTTTTACGATGTCGTATTATTTTCAGTATCTTATTTATATAAGTAAATAAAATACTAAAATTAAAAGCTAAGTAATGTTACGGCCGATATTCCGAGCAATATTAAAGTATTAATAAAAAGCTAGATATATATATATTTTGAATTATAATTATCGAGTCAACGTTTCGACCTACTTGGTCTTCCTCAGGGCATTACATTCAAACTTATAAGTAATATAAATAAAAATAATTATAACTGTTAGAGTTCACATTATCAACACTGAAAATTATAGTCATCGCCGATGGAACGATTACGACACGCAAAAGAAATAAGGTCAAAGCCAACTTTGAATTAAACGCCGTCACAGGCTACATAATTACAATAATTGTTACCGATTACAATAAATCCTGATCTGAGTTGCAGCTGACGGAGATGCTAATTTCGTGCATTTTCTGTATATTTTAAAAGGGGCAGTCCCCTTGGTATGATCCTGGTATCAGCCACGCTCAACGTCAGAAATTGTCATGTCCGATATTAAATAGAAGTAGAGATCGGTGTTGCGCCAAGAACCTTTTAAAATATACAGAAAATGCACGAAATTAGCACCTCCGTCAGCTGTAACTCAGATCAGGATTTATTGTAATCGGTAACAATTATTGTAATTATGTGGCCTGTGACGGCGTTTAATTCAA
>NW_020222014.1:0-1686 GCF_003070985.1 Temnothorax curvispinosus
GTACCCGTCCGCGTCGCGGACGTCCGCGGCGAGCAACTCGTCGCACTCTTTCCGCATCGCGTCCAGAAAGGTTCACCCTCGGGAACGTTGAACTTCACTCGGTCGAAAAGACGACGAGACCAGTCGGTTTGAATCCGATATATCTTGCTCTGTCCTCCGTACACCGACTCGTGATACACATAATACTTGAGCGGCAGGCGACGCATATAATCGTTCGCCCTGACGGAGTTCGCCAGCGTCGTCTCTATCCACTTTCGCTCGCGATGGATTCGCGCTCCGATTTCCCTACGCAGATGATGGGTAGCCAGATTCCATCGCGGATCCTCCTTCGCCACCGACGCGCGCGCACTCGACAACAGTGTTTCGACACTCGCCCATTCGTCGTCCGAATCGGACGAAAACTTAGGCTCGCGACAGCGCAATTCGTTGTCCGATTCCTCGGACGACGGGTAACGGCGATCGTTCATTCGCGAGTACCTCAGCCGGGAATGCTAGCGTCTTTTCAACGTTTATAGATGTCGATAGATATCGAATCAGTCTCTATAAGATATCAATTGGACGTCTATAGACGTCGGCGTTCCGGCTGGGACGTATCGTTGACGCTACATTCGCACCGCTGACGTCTATATATCAAAGTAAAAAGATCTCCATCTTGAATCCTCCCAAATTAATCTTTCGGTGCAATCATAAGTATCCCACAAACCTATTTTACAATTCCCTCCACACTGTGAACAGAACTCGAGCGTCAATATTTCGTCGTAAACGTTACGGAAGCTGCCGCGAACGATACACCAACATGTTTTAACGTATGAGTCCAAAGTCCTCCAAATGTGTTTGGTTCTACCGATATGCAATTTGAAATTCTTGGGCCTCCACCTGCGTTCGTTTTTACTGATATGCGATCTAGAATGCTTGGGACACCACGTGTCAGCGCCAGCGAGTACGTTTCGAAATCCGATTTCTCTGCCGCGAAGCAAACGCACCATCGACGAGCAATAGCGTCCGTCCGTTCCCATACCGTATTTTCTTTACAAATATATTAACTCTCGACCGCGTTCTAAAATCCTCGTAGAAAAAAAACCGTTTGCCGCGCCGTTCGCGCGCCCGTTCAATTTATACTTTCCCGTTCATCGTCTCAAAGGAAGACGTACCCCTGCCGGACGCGATTTTCCCGGAATGACGACAACCGCTCGCCGACATCCTCCGATGAAAAAATAAAAAAAAAACAAAAGGAGGAAACGACGAGAGCGACCGCGACGCCGAATTCGAACGCGCGTTACATAAATTATCGCGAATCGCGAATCGCAGGTCGAACGCGAGGTGAATGAAAAATTGTCGCGAACGAAGAGAGACGAGTCGTCTCGCTCGTTCTCTCTCTCGACGCGTCGCGTCGGGGACCGCCGGGAAAACCGCGAGACGAAAGGAGGAAAACCGCGAGACGAGACCAAATTAGGAAACGACGCGACCAACCGCGACGCCGAATTCGAACGCGCGTTACATAAATTATCGCGAATCGCGAATCACGAGTCGAACGCGAGGTGAATGAAAAAAATTGTCGCGAACGAAGAGAGACGAGTCGTCTCGCTCGTTCTCTCTCTCGACGCGTCGCGTCGGGGACGGGCGGGAAAACCGCGAGACAAAAGGAGGAAAACCGCGAGACGAGACCAAATTAGGAAACGACGAGAG
>NW_020222015.1:0-2004 GCF_003070985.1 Temnothorax curvispinosus
TTAAGTATAAATTTTCATGAAGATATTTCTGCGAAATTACATGAAAAAAGAAATACTATAAATATTGACAGTTATTAATATATATATATATATATAGTTTAACATATTTAATTATTAAAAGTGATAAAGTTTTAAAAAAATGTAAACATTTATGAGTATACAGGAAAAGTACAAACTATACGAGTATACAGTAAACGTACAAAGTATGAATATACAGTAAAAGTATAAGTTCTTATTAAGTCTTAAGTTTCTGTAATTAACACTACAATATGTAAGTACTAAATTAATATACTGTTTTTAAATGAATATTACATCTATATGTATGAATATATTAATATTTACACATACATGCACACGCACACAGGTACGCATGCACGCACACACATACACGAACACACACGCACACACACTTTCATGCATAAAAACAGATTAATTTTTTCTTTAAACATTGTTATTTGTAATTATTTCCATTAATCTGTTTCTTTTTAAATTTCCTTCCTCTTTTAATTCATTACTAACAGCAAGCGGTTCTATTTCGTGTAGCATATCAGGTATAATGACAGGGATTTCGATAGCATCATTGTTTAATAAACAAAAGTTGTGTAATACACAACAACTAACTATATAATATGGAATTAAATCCGTTCGTGTCATTGGCAACTTATCCAATAAATAACGCCATCGTCCCTTTAATAATCCAATTGCCCTTTCTACAGTTATTCGAGCAGATGACAAATTGGTATTAAATTCTTTTTGTCTTCTGATTAAATGACCATTATCATAAAATGGTACCATGACATTTTTCTGTATAGTATAAGCTGCGTCACCTAATAAATGACTGTCTTCAGGGAAATATTCTGGAGTACAATATCGTTGTACACCAGAATAAAGAAACACTCGCATGTCGTGAACACATCCTGGCATTCCAGCAAATACATGAATGAAGGACAAATCATCTTTGCAGATAACCTAGAAAAATATATAAAAAGAAAATGTAATTACTTTTAACAGTTTGCTGTTTTTCTATTCATTCAACATATATTAGAATTCATAGTAATTTTAATATCTTCAATTAAAATAATAAGGGAGTAAAAATGTTTTTATTCCTTACTTGTAACTGCATAGAGAATCTGCCCTTTCTGTTAATGTAACTATTAGCATCTTTCTTTGGTCGAGCAATGTTTATGTGCGTCCCATCAACAATACCTAAAACTTTTGGAAATCCATATAACCTTTGAATGTTTGTCCATGTTGTTTGAGCTTCTTCATTAGTAGGCCATCTAATAAATTGATTTCGAATGCTATATATTATTCGAACTACTCTCTTGACACATAACCATGCAGTTGATCTTGCAACATCAAATCTTTCACATATGGAACGATAAGAATTTGGTGTTGCCAAAACATAAATAGTTATTAATAACTGTTTTTCTGCATTAATTTTTTCTCTTCCTCTAAATGAAAGATTATCTAATTTTGGCCCAATAAAATATAATAAAAAGTAGAAAGTATTTCGCTCCATTCTGCAATAAATAATATCATAGTATTATTAAAATAAATGTTTCCTATTAATAACAATATAATTACAATTAATATGACCAACCTAAAATGTGATTTAAATTCAATATTTGTATATCTTACAACAACATTTTCCATGTAATTTTTTATTTTTGGTGTTACCCTTCTTTCATTTATATCATTATTTAATAATATATTTTGTAATTCCTCATCATCATCATCGCTATCACTAGAAGACAAACTACTAGAAGATTCAAACATAATATTTTCGACTAAAAAATATTCTTCTATAATAATAATAACACTGATTAAATTTGTAAGCTATTCCTGGCACTGCTTTTTTCGTTTTTTGTTTAGTAGCAATGATACAAAGAGAAGAAATCTGTAAATACATTTACATTATATATAGATAAATATAGTTTAATGTAATAAATAGTAGCAATAATTTATGGACTTGTATTGACAAATAATAATCAATTACAATTA
>NW_020222016.1:0-1818 GCF_003070985.1 Temnothorax curvispinosus
ACGTTGTCGCGCACTTCATGCCCGTACGTCTTCGTGTGATTATGTTGTGTCGCACCGGCGGTATTTTGCCGTACGACTCTCCACGATTCACGCACGTTGTTTTGGCGCGGTTGCACTTTCTGTCGTTTTGCCCTTGTCGCACTTGGTGATCGCTGTAAACTGTCGTGCCGTGGTACCCTCACACACTGACGCACTAAGATTTTCGCACTTGTCGTGCTACTTGCTACGACACCTCGGTGTCCCACGTCACCGTCGGCTGGTTCCCACGATGTCCGCGTCTTCGTCGCTATTCGCACGTTAGCTTCGCTACACGCGCACTCCGAGTCTATGTTTAAGACCCGTGACCTTGAATTCTCCGATCATACATGTACGTGTCCTGTCACGGTCGCCATATAGTTTTAGGTCACGAAAATTTTAACCCCGCCGAAGCATTGAGGTATCTCCCACCCTGGCTTCTCCGTACTATTCTTGTCGAAAAGCCGCAGGTTCTTTCACGTGTGGTGCGTATGTCGAAGATTATGGTGCTCCTCGTGCTCCTTTCACTGTAACCGGACGGTACGTGAGGAGACACGAATCAACGCGGGGTGTCCTTGAATTCAACGGTCGCCACTCGGTTTGACCTCTGATATACCGAGAAGGTAAGTATCTATCGAATTTTTAATCAGACTAATTATTCTTCTTTTCAGGTTCCTGCCACATGAGGATCATCGCCGTCGCCGTCCAGGATCGCCGCTGCCACCGTCTTCCAGGATCAACGAGGGACTTTGAGTGATAGACGCCAATGGATCAGGTATGGTACAGAAGGTAAGTCCAATCGAATAATTTTCAAGAATTTTTTGACAAAAGATTGTATAATTTATTCAATTTGACTGATTTTCATTCACAATTGTTCACAAATATCGAAGTTACACAATCTGTCGGACGATCGCACGTTCGGGCTGACACGCCCCTTTTCGTTACGACGCACAAGATTTTTCGGCACTAATTCGCCGTTCGCTTATGTAAAAGCGATAATTAACGCGTTTCGCGGGCGTTCCCGGTTGTTATGGAAGTTACGAGATTACGATTTGCGCACTCGGATTACGATCGCGGGACTTAGCGCGACAACGAGAGTGTATGCGAAATTACGTGTTGCTCCGTGAACTATCCCCGAGAGACTGCCTCGAGTGCTCCGTCTCGCTGGGCCTCCCTACCATCGGCTCTTTAGCCCCCACTCCGGTGCTTCCTACCACTTTCTCCTTCGAGAAGCTTCCTAACTGCGCATATTTATCTCGGTAATTTTCCACTCCGGTGTTTACGCGGATCTACATAGAAATTTCCATGGGCGTTGCGCTCGCGATGCCCTGCCGTCCTGACGCCAGGGTAGTGGTATTCCACTGTCTCGAATATGCGTCCGCCGTTGACGCCGACCTGTGCGCCTCTGCTTAATTCGCACGCATTTTATGATTCCGGGCGACTTCCCCGGGGAAGACGTCCGGGTGACGAGCACTACGTCTGCCGACGTCGCCGACCCATCCTGACGTGTTCTTGGGACCTGGTATCCCGCTTTCCGAGGTCTTTCCTCGGCGATGACGTCCGCGTCGCGATCTACCGGACGGTACTCTATCTCGCGACCCGATCTTCGGATTTCGACGGCACGCGGTACGGTGCTTCTCTTGGCCCTTTCTGTTCGTCCGAGCAACTCAGTTCCCGGAGATGACGCACCTGGTGCGAGTTTGCGGACGGTACGCTAACTTGTCTCCCGGTCGTCGGAGTTCGACGGCGCGCGGTACGGAGCCTAATCTGGCCCTCCCCTCTCGTCAGGGCTACTCAGTTCCC
>NW_020222016.1:1918-8097 GCF_003070985.1 Temnothorax curvispinosus
GATGACGCACCTGGTGCAAACTTCCGGACGGTACCCTAACTCGTGACTCGGTCGTCGGATCTTGACGGCGATCGGCCCTGCCTCGTCCTTGGGACATCCCCTTTCGTCAGGGGTGGTTTGTCCTCGCAGATGACGCACCCAGTGGAACCTCGCGGACGGTTCCCTAACTTGCGTATCCGTTATCGAATCGCTACGATTTTCGGCTATGCGACCTTCTCGTGCCTTGTAGTTTCGCCAGGCACCGCGCGATATCACGCCCCGATCGTTTTCTCGTAGATTACGGACGGTCCGCCATTTTCTATTCTCGCGGTCGAAATGCGATCTTTTCTAGCTACGGTTGCTTCCCGGGCTCCCCGATTCGATCAGGGACCGTTCGTTAACGCGAGAATCTTTAATTACACGAAATTGCGGACGGTCCGCCATCTTGGCTCCCCTTGGTCGGCCCTCGTCGCCGCTGCGTTCTGGCTGTCCTTGGTGGTTTGGTTTGTCGTCAGGGACGGCTTCCACACCGTACGGGCTTCTGGTTCGCTATACTTAAATCTATGATCGCGTCGGATTGGATTATGTAGGTAATTTTCGCGCCTGAGTTCGCGTTCCCCTAACCATAATTTTAATAACGCTTGAATCCTAGACCAGTTGAGTTCCCCCTCCTCGGAACGCTGTGTCGAAATCTTAAATCTAGTTTGGTTTTCGTTCACCGTTGTCTCCTTCGGGTCCCTTGGCCGTCCCAGTGACGCATACGGCTGCATGCTCCCCGTCAGCTCTGAGTCGTATGTCGCGTCAGGGCTTCCTTCATCCTCGGAGTCGTATGCGTCCCTTCTGAGAGTATACAATCGCATGTTTTCTATGCCGTATCTGTCATCCGACCATTCCGATGAGATCTCAATTACGCTTTCGCGCTCCTCTTGTTCCTCGTCCGTCGTTGTTGCGTAGACGTATCGGTTGAATATCTCGCGCCAGGGTTCTTCCTCGCGCTGATCCTCCTCCGAGCGTTGTGATCCGTGTTCTTCTTCGTCATCGTCCGTCGTGAACCCGAGGTATCTGTTGACTATTTCGCGCCATGGTTCCTCATCACTGATCTCAGCGACTTCGTCCATTGAGTCTCGTTGTCTGAGTGGCACGTATTCTTCATCGTCGCTGCCTCTTCCCGGTGAGTAGTCCCGGTTCTCTTCGGGTTCGTCCCCCTCGTCGTCCGCGTCGAAGCCGAAATCGTTTATTCTTCCTTCTTCGGCCACGCTCCTCGTATCGCTACCTTCGACGTCTGATCCCCGTGTGCTCTCGTCGTTTTTGTTCGGGCCATCTTCCTCGTCATCCATATCGAAACCGCTCGGGATGTCCTCGCCCTCTTCCCTTTCTGCATCATATTCGGGCTGCTCCCCGTCATAGTCAGTTTCGTCTACGTACTCTTCTTCGTCCGTGTCGGGCCCCTTGTTCGGCCTTATTTCGTCATTGGTTTGCCTTTCGGTGTCGCCCGGTTGATCCTCGTCTTCGGTATACTCCTCATAGTCGGGTTGCTCCCCGTCATTCCTCGGTTCACTCCTTTCGGATTCCTCGTCTGACCTTGCCTCCTCATCGTAGCTCTCTTCCCTATCCGGTCGTTCGTCCGCTTCCTCTCTCAACATCGCTCTCCGGTGCGGTTTGATTTGCCTCGCATTATACACACTTTTCGTGTGTCCTTCGAGACTTTCGAGCAGGTAAGCGTTGGGTCTTATTATTCTTTGCACCCGGTACGGGCCATCGTATACGAGATGTATCTTTCTTGTGATCCGCCGGTTTGCGTCCGACCGACGGTGTAGCTTAATCCATACCTCCTGCCCAACTTGGTATTCCGCTGTCCCATGTTTGTCCGCCTGACGCTTTCGTTTGGCTGCGGCCTCCCTCAATTTTTCTCGTGCCGCTTCGACTTTTTCCTCCCAGGATGGTTCTTCCGTCACCAGTGGTTGCAGTCTGGGATCGAGATCTAGCCGTCCGATTTCCCCGTCGTTCAATTCGCGAGGTGCATATCCCGTGGATGCGTGTGCCGTATTGTTGATCACCGACTCTGCCCTCGGCACGATCCGATGCCATGTATACTGCCGGTCGCTCGCGTACGTCCTCATGATCCGGCCCAATTCCCGCATCACCCGTTCCACAGGATTGGACTGCGGATTGTATGGGGACGTTCTGCGTACCCCGAATCCCTTTTCGCGCGCGAAGTCACGCCACCTGTCCGTACGGAATTGTCCTCCGTTTTCCGTCAGTATCGTCTGTGGTATCCCGATTTCCGCGAAGAAACCGTTCTCCAGCGCTTCGGTGATTGTGTCCAACTTCTGGTCTTTCATGGGGTACAGCTTGATATATTTGGAGAACTGGTCCATCACTACCAACACGTATTTCTCCCCTCTCGCCGTCCGTGGCAGTGGTCCAAAAATGTCCAATGATAGGGTCTCCCCCGGTGCCTCCGGAAGTTCATAATACTCATTCCCCACTGTGGGCCTGGTGTAGTATTTGGTGGCTTGGCACACGTCACACGACGCTACCACATCCCTCGCAATTCGCGCGAAGTTTGGTCCGTGAAAGTGCCTCTTCATGAATTCGAGGACTTTGTCCGTGCCGAAGTGAATTAACAATCTGTGTGCCTCCTGCATAATCCTCCATACCGCCTTTTGTGGTAGAGCAATTCGGTCTCCGTCTGGGTATTTGATTCTGATTAACTCCTCACGCGTATATACATTTTGCGGATCCTCGCGCTTTGCGGCTTGCAGTGAATCTTCGCTGTTTTGCGCCACCTTTATAATGTCGATCCACGGGGCGGTTTCTGCCCCTTGCCTCGCGTCATTGATGATCGCTATGCGTTTGTCTTCTACCTCCCCGTCGTACGTCACTCCTCTTCTCGAGAGGGTGTCCGCTATTATGTTTTCTTTTCCCGGCAAGTGGTAAATTTCTAGGTCAAACTCCTGTAGGAACGCAAACCATCTGGCGATTCTGCCATTATTGTGCACACATGTGCTTAGGAATTTGAGTGCCTGGTGGTCGGTATAAACTCTCACGTGTCGTCCAAGCAATAGGGTGTGCCATTTGCGTAGCGCCCATACCAGCGCCAGACATTCCAACTCTGTGACGGTATAATTTATTTCCGCCCCCTTCAGGCTGCGGCTCACATACCCCACGGTTTGTTTCTCATCCGATCCGTCAACGTATTGGAACAAACGGGCACCCAGTCCCGTTCTTGCCGCGTCCACGTACATTCCGAACCGCCACCCCGGCCGGATCAAATATAAGTCTGGCGCTTCCTTGAACGCCAACTTTATCTCGTTGAACGCGCTCTGCTGTTTCGCCGACCATTCGAATTTCCGTCCCTTCTTGAGCAGTTCTTCCAGTGGCCTGGTCATACGGGCCATGTTTTTAATAAATCGCCGGTCCCAGTTCACCAGTCCTAGAAATGACTGGATCTGTTTCTTATTTCTGGGGCGTTCGAAATCCGCGATCGCGTTCCGTGTCTCCTCGTTGATCTCCGCTTTCACCTCGTTGAAAGTATGCCCCAGAAACCGGATTTCCTCCCGCAGGAATTCGCATTTGTCCCGGTTCAATTTAAATCCAGCGGCTCCCATGCGTTCGAGCACCCAATCGATGTGCTCCAAGTGTTCTTCCAGGGTGTCTGACGCGATTAGCACATCATCCAGGTACTGGATTATGAAGTCCATCGGGGCCAATGCTCCGTCCATCGCTCGTGTGAACGACGCGCCGGCTGTTTTCAACCCGAACGGCATGCGTTTGAAGACGTACGTTTGTCCGTCGAACAAAAAGCCGGTGTATTGGCGTGACTCTTTGTCCAACGGGATCTGCCAAAAAGCGTTTGTCACATCCAATGTCGTAAAATATTTTTTCCGGCCGATGCGCCGAAACACCTCCTCTATGGTCGGCGGCTGTGCGTGGTCGTTATTCATGTGTTTGTTGATCTCGCGGGCATCGAGGCACAATCGGATGTCGCCGTTCTTCTTAATGACAACCACTAATGGGTTAATGTACTGTGTAGCTCGCTTCTCGACGATCCCTTTTCTTTCCAGTTCTTGCAAGTATTCCCTCACCCGTTCTTTATGTATTTCGGGAATCGGGTATGTCTTTTTCTTATACGGCTTACTGGAATTCATTTCAATCTTGTGCTTGTAGTGCTTCACTCGACCGTTCTGTCCGTCGAACACCTTGGCGTGTTTGGCGATGATTTCCTGGAGTTTTAACGTTGCTTCCTCCACGGTAATCGCGTTTATCGCCCGTATCGGTTCGGTGGGTTGTTGGAACAGGATTTTCACGCCTTCTTCACACTCCATTCGCATTCGGTGTCTCAGTTGGAAGTCGATTCCGAGCACAATATCGTATGCAAGGGTTTCCACGATACAATATTCGTGCGTGAGGTCCTCCTTTGCGTACCGCCCCGTGATACGCGCTTTACTCGTCACGGCGGTACCCCTCTCGGCGAATGCTCCTCTTAGGCGGAACCGTTTGATCGGTACCATTTCGATTTCTTTACCGGAATCTATCAAGCGCTGATAACACTCTCGCGTTATCGCGGTTATCTGCGACCCAGTATCGACTAACGCCCTCACTTTGCATCCTCCGAAGTCCAGCGTTATCATCGGCACGTCCGCACACTTTATTTCCGCGTTTTGCGATTGTTCCAAATCTCGGTCGATTTCTTCGATGATCTCCCGGGTCCTTATGATGTTGAGTTGCTTTTCTTCTGTTTCGCGTTTCACCACACAGCATCTTCGTCCTTGTTCCTCAGTGGTGCCGCCGTTGACAGATGCTCCCCCGAACTTTCGCTTGACTCCCCGTAATCTATCTTCGGTTGTCGTTTCGCCTTCGTCTTCCTTGGTAATTACGTAGCATTCTTTGTCCGATTCTTCAGATCCGGCGGTCTCCGCCGCCGTGTTCTCGTTCTCCTGCTCGGTCTCCTTCGCCGTGATGGCCGCTAGTTTCTCTCCGCGGTCACCTGTTCTCTTCGCTCTATCGTCTGGTCGGTATCCCGGCCTGACTATCTCCTTCCTCGGATTGCTATCTCGGTCCCTGGGGTAACGCGTTACCCGGGGTTTCGCCTGGCTGTCGTCGCTGTCGGGCTCTTCAATGATGTCGACTCCCCCGCTCTTCTTTGCACCGGGCGTTTCGGCCTTTCGCCAGTTGGTCGATTGATTTTGCGGCGAAGTCCTCGTCGCATCGCGTCTGGCAAAATTGTTCTGGCGTCCTCCATCCCTGTTGTCGGCGTTGCGGTTGGTCGTCTAATTCGTCCCGAAATTCGTACGATTCGCTGGCTTGTCGTTTGGCTTGCGCGCCTCTGAGCGCAGCCGACGAGTTTCTCGCTCGTTCTCCAATGTGTCCAACATTTCAATCATGTCGGTGACCGTTCTCGTTACCGATGGCCTCAGCTCCCTCGCGATCTCACCGTCAAAGTGCTCGCGGAGCGTCTGCACCACCTCTTCGTCGGTCATCGGCGGTCGAAGCGTTTTCGCTTGTCGCGCCATATTTAACGCATATTCTGTCATGCTCATCCCTCCGGGCTTGTATTTTCCGAAGTATAATGTCTGTCGGAAGCGCATTTGCGCCTGACTTCCCCAGAAGCATTGACGAAATTTGTCCTTTATATCGAAGATATCTTCGGCCAGCTGGAGTTCGTGCCATTGGCTGGCCGCTCCTCTCATACATTTGCCGAAATAGAACATTTGCTCCTCTTCGGACACTCCCTCGTACTTCGCAAGTTTTTCGAATTTCTCTAGAAATCGAATCGGGTTCTGCTTGTCAGTTTTCCCGATAAATGTTAAGTCCTCGAACGGACTTTTTATCCAGCCTCCTCTCGGCAGTCGTGCCTGAATCGGCACCATGCGCGTCGGTCCGCCGTCGGTCTGACTCTCTTCACCGTACGCTCGTGGACCCATTTTTGCGTTAGGATTTTCTCCCACTAGATCACAATCCGTATTTTGTCGCGAGAGAGCCACGACTCCGTTGTCCGGCCATCGTACGCTGCATCTCTTCTAGTGGTGCTGTCAGCATTTCCACCTGTCCCATGAGCCTTAGCTCATTTTCCGTTGGTACTTGCATGAGCCTCCGTTCGTTTTCCGTCGGCCCGTCCATACTTTTATCTGCGCTGAGGTCTATCGCCTTGCTATGTTCGTCGGTTGGGACGACTGCGTCCCCGACTATCGGCTCGC
>NW_020222017.1:0-56212 GCF_003070985.1 Temnothorax curvispinosus
AACATTAGAATCTTGCTATTTTATATAGTAATTATATTATTAGTTATATCAAAATATTATAATCTTTTTTTTTATATATCGATATTAGAAATTGTAAAAACGTGACATTATACCGTTTGACAGATTCCTGTAATCTGTGCACTTCAATTTTCACTTCCTCAAGATTGCTACATACTTCTGTATTGCTCTTTTTCGCTAGCTCCAACTTCCCTCTACACTCGTCATCCAACTTCTGCTCTGCAAGTTCCTTCTGCGCCGTCTCTAAATTTTGCTCTGTAAGTCAACATACGATATAAAGTTCTCGGCCTTCCATTTATGCAAAATTCTTTATTTTGAGATAAATTTTGGCCATAAATTATGGCTTTCGATGTTTGAGACTAAAGAAGTTTACATTGAGTTTCGAGTAAATAACGAAAGTATTGTTAGAAGAAACCTAAATTCGAGAAAGGTACATAAAAAGTGCCGGCATTTCAGAAGTGTTAATAAAACGAGCGTCCCTCAAATATTCGAAGCTGTTAAAAATTCAAAACGGCGCGTCCAGCTTACCCAAACATTTTCGGCTGGTCTCGAAAACCGCCTTGGCGGTCATAAACTTCTCGAACTTTGCATTAAAATGCGCATTGATTTTCCTCGTTAATTCTCTCGGGATTTGCGCCAGCTCCTCCTCACTCGCGATCTCGCGAAGAACGTTGGGCTCGCTCTCCTCGACCGCTTTCAAGTCTAATGTACAATGGTAATACCTTTTATAAATAACACAATTTTTAGGAAAATTTCGTTGCAGATGAACTATATCCAAGTGTGCACTTTTTGAATCTGCTGTTAAATTATGAACATCGTCGTAGTGTGGAGAGTACATGCTGTTAATTCTTTTTAACAGATTACTTAAACTCTCGTTAGGATTTCTAGGAAGGATCAAATCTGATGTACCGATAAGCATTACAGCACCCAGTTCTATATAAGATTCACGTGAACTCTTTTTAAATGTTAGTCTGAGCATTTTGGTTTTGAAGTCGCACGGATGCGATAACGGTGGAGAAAATAATCTTGATTTCGGGGGTACAATCTGAGACAATTCATCCCACAACTGAATCCAGTGATTATTGGAATCTTGAGCCGAAATTTGAATTACGTTTCCAGGATTATATATTTCGTAAATAGAGACTCTGACTGGATATACAGCTTCATGAAACTCGATATCTTAAAAATAGAAAATGTAATTATACTCTCTTCTCAACAAAAGCGTATCTTCTTTAACAATATCGATTCGAATATTACGTACCAATATAATTATTTTCGGTCGTCATATATAGGCCTTTTGTCCACTCTTCAATTGCCTCTGTCATGGAATCGGTGTGTTGCCACGGAGATATTGAAATATCGACCTTTCTCGACTATATTAGAAAATCGAAATGTGTCAAATAGAAAATCTTGTAACATAAATTTATAGATAGCGATTACTTTGTACAGGACAATAACAGATAATACCAGGAAATACACATACATTTATTTTTCCAAAAGAACATGGCGAATGAAATTTTTCGACATAATTTAAATCATCGGGTGGTCCAATTATGTCAGAGGCAGTATAGAATATGCTACGATTCTGGTTTCTTCTCGTGATAACAAATCTTTTCTTCACAAATTGATAAACAAAGTCAACACTACCCTCTTCTGCTACGGATACTCTGCCGATGTAGGGATATTGACTACAATCGCAATTTAAATATTTGTGGGTTGTCATATTTGTTTCTCTAAAAGAAGAAATAGTTATTTGTGTAACAAGTGCCGTAAAATGAAAATTCCCGAGTGCGGAGTTTACGCACGAGCCGAAGGTTTACACACCCTATTTTATGTTGCAAGTGCCTGGAAAGTGGTCTATCACGCACGCGTAGCGTGCGTAATGGGCCACTTTCCATGCACGTGCATGTTGCATAAAAAAATATGGAGAATATATAGTAATCCTTTCTTTTTTAGTATATGCTAAAATGCATTATAATATTATATATATTTATAATTATATAGCGTTAAGATTATATGTATAATCTAACAATAAATTTATTTTGCTTCCGAGAACTCGCATTGCTATTAGTACGACTGACATTATTACATAGTCTGCAATGCATGATGATGTGTATGTTAAATATTATTATTAAATAATTTATTATTTTAAAGAAAATAACAGTTATTTTTTAATTTTGTTAATGTAGAAAAATGTTCTTTTATAAATCTGAAATATCGGGAGCTCTCTGCACGTGGCGCACACGTGCACGAGCACAAAAAAAAGAACAAAAAAATTACACAATTTACGCTTAAGACTTACGCTTAATTTCTAAATGATACACGTTATAACATGTATCATTACCACGTGGTAGTGGTGTGTTTCACACGGTAGAAGAACATACGGCATACACACGTTCACGTACACCAAAGAAAAAAAATTGCAAAATTTAAATTGCTTATATGTTCGCTACACTTACGCTTACGTTTTTAAACGAATAAAATTTTTCCAAATATATTTTTTTATTTATTTAATGTATCTTTTATCTCATTTATTGATATAAGTTGTAGCGATCTAACAATAAGTCGCATAAAAAATCACACAGCGAATATATGTATATAAGAATTAATTATCTACCGGAAATTTAACTCGGAACTGAATCAAAAAATTAATCAGAAAAACTAATTGTAAATCTATCGATTTTCATACTACTTACTGTTTATCAGCAAAGCAATTTTGATTTTTTCCGTATAAAATGAAAAAATCATGCAAGAGAAGAAAAATGTTGGAACACGTGGTGAACACATACTATTGCCAGAGAGAATTAAACCTGAGATCGGCCATCCGGATCATTCTTCTTCTTCTTCTTTGCGCCCCTGGGCTGCGTTCGGAAACGTCACCCCGGAAACGTCTATCTCGCTGAGATAGAAAGAGAAAGGAGTATACTCGTGTGCACTCGGGTGACGTTTTCGAACGCAGCTCTGGTGGATCTCTGGCTCAACAGGCCATGGTACCACGCTTTCCATACAAGTCAGCGGGTCCAGTGGCGGGAAGCACTGGAGCCCTCTTGTATCATCCGGATCATTCCTAGGGATCCTTTATCGGAGGATCACGTTAATCGGAGACTGTGATATCGGCCCTTAGGGCTTAAAACACCTATATTGTAGATGGACACTTAAGCCTAGGTCTACAATGCGAGTCGTAAAGTCGTGAGTCGTAAGAATTGACCAATCACCAACGAATTTGAGGAGAATAATCGACTGTGATTGGTCAATTCTTACGACTCACGACTTTACGACTCGCATTGTAAATCTAGCATTATGCTAAAGGTGCGGCCCCATGGACTAATATTTTCCGCGTAAAGTCCGTATCAGACTACGGATTGGGATTGAGATTGGATTGAAATTTAATCAATCAGAACAGAGAAAACTGATCTCAGGTTTAGTAAACTTTGCTCTGATTGGTCAAATTTCAATCCAATCTCAATCCCAATCCGTAGTCTGATAAGGGGATAAACGCGTATCGCGTAATCATCAATCACAAGCGTGAATATGCGTCAAAAAATGCGAAACGCTCTTCTAATTGTTCCTACCTTATCGACATCAAAACTTTGAAATTAAATTTAAAAAAAACGAGACCTGAGCGACGATTTTCCTTCTCAGAATGTTTTTTACACACAGAAATAAACAATTTTACAAAGTTGTAAGAAAATCGGAGGGGAGAGCTTTATACTAAACATTTACCTTTATTATATATTATCTCCAAATTATTTATATCATAGAAAAAAATCATGCACAAGTAAGTCGAAAGATGTATATTCATAAAAATTAATTCTATCAGAAGGTAGTCTTATACCTTCAGTGTTATTTTAGGCGTTCTTAGTTTTCTGCAAGATTGTGCGGTTTGTTTTTGAACAAAGAAAATTAAATACAGAATACATTTTTCTACCTCGCAATTGTCACATTCGCGATTACGTGAAGGAACAAGATTGATTGACAAAAATCGAGCTTTAAAGGGTAGGGCAGAGCGCCGATGCAAATACAGATAGTCCGACCTCGCGACTTTTTTACACGGGATAAGCGAACGCGATAAAAAGAAAGCCTGGCGTTGATGGATGAGATCGGATTATCGACTTCTTCGATCCATAAAAAAATTTCGCCGATAGATAACCACGATGATCCAAAAAATGTCATTAGCAAAATTGTCGAAAAGGAAACACTTTTTGTTTAAAAAAAATCTAGAAAGACGGAAAAAGAGGTGTAAAATAGACGACACGAATTTTTTTGTCAAAGAGTACTATTATTGCAATTAGCGCGCATACGGCTGCGAACAGGATGACGGACTTAACGGCTTATAGAGTTGATTAACACGCAATCGGCACAGGTAAAAAGAAGGAATCTCTGGATAATTGTTAAGGCAGTTGTGTGCGAAGTTCGACAAATCATTCCTTTCTGGACGACCTGCCTATTTATCAATCGCAAGACAATTAATGACGAGTCCGTTCACGTCAATTAGACCGCAGTTACAAACGAAGTTTGATTATATGTACAACGTATATATTCTAAACATTGAAGCGGATCTCATTGAGTGAAATTAAAACAGGCAAAAAATATACAGCAAAGCGGACCGAAGGACTCCCTTTTGTAATCCTTCTTCTCCGCGTGTTCCAATTTACAAAAGATTTACAGTCGCGGGATATTCGTCCCAGTTCGTCGAGCGGAACTATATTTGTTAATATCAACTATAGAACAGCGAAGAATTAATCGCTGAATTCGTCTCTGCAATATGAAAACGAAGATCGCACATTTTCTACGTAAATGACAGGCGACAAACGTGATTATAAATATTGCAACATCTTGGGCGAGTACAAAATAGATGGAATTCCTATAGAATGAAGTATATTTACAATGTCGATATCAAAAAAGTACTCGTCCATCGCTTAAAATCGCATCCCAAAATTATATTCATATTAAGAATTATAATATATATAATTAAAATATGATATATAATTCTTAATATATATTTATCATTGAAAATTGTTATAAGCCAGTTTTTTTTCGTGAAATAGATAGAGGTATATCTTCAATGAAATATCTTTAACACAGCCGACGCTCATACTTCGCGAACGCGACACCAACATTAAATCTGCCAATTCGTCTTCGATAATATATTCCGCATCGTGTAATGTGTCACGAATGTCCATCGTGTCTAAAATGATAAAGGAAATATAAAAGAAAAAGACAAGGGATAGAATAAATAACACAATTTATTATACTCCCGGTTAAACAACACAATCGGCGGCGGCGCAAATAAAAATCGAGAATGTTAAAATAAAAACAGCGATAACGCGCAGTAGACTAACGTGTATCAGTAAAACAGTAATAAAATTTGTTATCTAGTAAAAGTAACATCTAGTAAAAGTAAGATGGTTCGAGATGGATTTGCGAAACGCAAATTCCACGTTTGGGATTATATCGGGTGATACAACGATTACCGGCGCAACTTGGAGCAAAGTTACACGCTCGAGACGTTCCTCGCTCGTGAGATCGTGAATCACGATCGATATCACGCAACGTATGAGCGTAAGCTTAAGCTAAAATCGGAGCGATAAGTTACAGGACGATAAATTACAGGAGCATTCGAAGGACACACGCACGCAGGACGCATTCTCTCTCTTTCTCGTATTTTTTCTCTCTCACTCTCTCTCCCTTTCTCACTCCCTTACAAAAATAAGTTGGACGGAACGGACAACGAGTATCCTCGTAATTTTTTTACCCCCGTTTCGAAGGCGATTAGGCCATCCGGTTGGAGGCTTGAGCTCCTCTTCCCTCGTCATTCCGCGAAAACGCTTGGCAGACTGCAATTGCAATTCGCGAAAGTCTATCCGTGTTAAGAGTGCTGTCAGATGGCTCTAAGCGTGAGCAAAGTGATTTCGTATCTCGCGACCCGAGGACAACGCGAAAATATCGAGAAGATGAATATGAGAATCTACCCGTATAAAAATAGAAAACAAATCTCCTTTCGCAGTTCTCGTCGTCAAATTCTTCGTTCGTGAAAAATAGTGAATTTTCTTTCAAACCTTAATAATTTAATTCGTTTTATATTTATCTCGAATTCTGTCCGTTTCCTTTGACTTCTGCTTTTTGCGCAGGGATTATTTTTCTAATTTATTCTAGCGTCACTAGTGAATCGAAACGATTCTATTTTCTTTAACATAACGATTTACATTTTCGTCGATTTATAACGGAAATTCTTTTCCAACGTGAAAAGTCGGGGCAGAACATGGTTGCGGAGGTATGTGGTAGCAACGCGCTGTACAAAAAAAGAAAAAAAAAAGAAATAACACGTGAGACGTAAAATTAACGAAAGAGTTGTACGCTTTATTACATAATACTTCGAGGCAACTGTTAAAGTTGTAATACCTATATCTCTTGGGCTTCGCCCTCTCATTTGTGCAACGCACGGTGTCCTTTTCCTCGAGGACGAGAAAACGCGAAAATGCAGGTCTTGCTATGCGGAGGACGATCGCACGATCGAGTATTGCACTATATGTAATAAATAATCCTCTATTGGCAGCAATATCAGGATCGCCTCTCGTTACGTTGGAAGGAAAAGCTGAACGATCGACTTAATTAACAGAAGACGTGATCGACTTAATTAACGATTTAAATAAAACATAGAATCAGCAGTAAAAGATTAACTATCACGACGACGATAACAAAAAAGAACAAGCACGCGAAGAGCGCCTCCAGCCACAATTATCTTGCCTCAATCTCTTCTAATTTATCACCTATTTTTAAATATTAAAAATTGTGATACGGAAAAAATCGTCGCGACAAGATTGAAAGGCAGCGAGTGACGTTAATCCTCGTCGCAAATTGAATTCCAAAAATATTTCGCGGAACAGATTTTCATTACGTTAGGCGGTTAGGACTCAGAACTACAAGAGCCACAGTTTGGCGCTAAATGCGCAGGAATATGACAAATAGTTCCATATAAAAAATACTTCCGCGATAAACACTATCTTGGATAATACTGATCCAATTTTCGTTGCAAGGCCGTGCGCGTAAAATATGAAAATCTACATTGCTCTTCTTTTACGTTGCAATACTATGAATGCAACGCTTTCAAATTAATACTGCTCGATCTTGTCGCGCAATCACCGCCTTTCAATTTGTCACGACGAAACACGGCGAAATCGCAAAACGGCAAAACGCAAAATGATCGCAAAACCAGACGAAAACTATCTTACAAAACAGGCGCGTATTGTCTCCAGGGATTTATTGTTGCTCCTCCATCTTCCGCGTGCTAATTAAAAATATTCATTCGGCGACAAAAATAGAGTATAAAAAATTGTTTGAAAATCCTTAAAAATGCACCTTTATATGGTGCGTATATAATAGCGGCACCGCATCGACGCTTCATCAACGACACGTTTTTGTATTTAACTCTGTGAAATATTAGGCAATCACAAAACGTCGGGACAAAATGCAGTTCATGATGTCACGGGCGCTATTGTAAAAAAAATAATTTAAACGTGAATATAAAAAACGAACGTTCGTCGATACGCGCTTTTCCCGTTCCAATTCTCGACCCTTTCCGTTCTTCTAGGCGCGTACAAGCTCTCACTTAGGCCCTCTCGCATCTTACATTTTACGATTTTGTCTCTCCGTGGGGTCAAGGTATCTACGTTAGGATTGTTTTATTAGTAAACGGACGTAAATACCTCTTGCAAAAATACAATCTCTCTCATACGCTAAGAAAGGTCCGTTACATGCTACGTTACACTTCGTTATTCGCTTAGTCGCATTAATTATCGTCTCCACGGACTTTAGACTGATTCCAGCCGAAATGTTCGATAATAGTGTGTGACCTGTGGCAAGAAAGGCGCAAAACATCGTTCAGCGAGACTTTATTTTGTGCTGCCCGAACGAATCGACGCTCGTTCGGAACATTTCCCAGCTAATTTCTATCTGCGAATCGGAAATCGGTATACTGATGCATCGGGATTTGGCGAATCCATTTCTTATTCTTGTTTAGTTATTGCTTTGTTTTTAGAATTAAAGATCTTGTTAATTGACGCGCGTAGAGATACGAATACTCCCAATAGAAAAAGCGCGTTTAATTTTAATACTTTTCTCACGCGGGTCATTCCACTTAATTTAATTTGTTCTTTAAAGACTCCGATATGTGCTTTTATTGTTTTAAAAATATCATGTTAATAACATGAATATATTCCTAGACTTCCTAACAACAATTCAAACTTAACCGATTTCGACTTAAAAAGATCAGAGAGAAAAAATCCTAAAAATATCTTTAAAGAACCATGGTTTTTTTAAACTGATAAAATTGATTTAATCCTGATGTTTCAGTATAATATTAGATATGTTTGGCGACAATGTGTCTTTCCTCGCTTTCACCCGCCTCTCATTTAACTCCGCAAACTTTTCTTCATTTAGATTTCTTTCCTTGCCTTCACTGACGCTCCCTCTTTCTTTTTTTTTCATCTATGATGACTTGTTACCGTTCAGCAACTAAGTAACGAACGTCTCGCAATTTTGTTCACTTTCTTTGAGAATCGGTGCGCGACTGCGGAGATGACAACGACAAGGAGAAGGTGATGGCAAGTGGATCGACCGAGGACGACGGAAGAAATCGACAGCAGTAGGAAACTTCACGAGCCACGTATTTTCACGAACGTTTCCTCAACGGTATATCGTGATCTTGTTGCTACTCCTCGACAGAGTTTGTCTCGCTTCCATTTGGCGGCCACAACGCGGCCTTCGTTTCGTCACTGCTGGGCCGATGATCATCGGGAGGAAACCGACGTCGGTCGTCGACCGACGATACTGGCGGTCGAATTCACGAGGGTCTCAGACAACGCCGCTCTCGAGGTCACTCGAGGCTCCTGATGAGCACGGCCAGTTCGCGGAACGAGGCGCCGAGTTTGCCGGGCGTCGATTGCTTCTTTAGCAGGACTGCCCGTATCGCCGAAAGCTTCTCGTAGCAGGAAAGGCACTTGTGATACCTGGAAAGAGAAGAAGAGAAACCGCTCGTTAAGTTTCCGCGCCGAAGACAGAGTGACAACGATGTTACCTCGCATTCAGAAAATATTATCTTATTTTTCTTAGCATTATTAAGTATAATACGATACTTGAGTATATTTTCTTCTCGCTAATAAAATCAGGGGAAGCAAATTATTCGAACAAAAATACCTAGATATCTAGCATAGTAAAATATATAGTAAAGAACTCACCGTTCCTCTCGCGACACGTCGACGCCGATTGTGTGAAGGGGTGCCTCCACATTGGACTTTATCACTGGGGCGAAATTACGAAGAATAAGTCTCAATGCCGAGCAAGCTACAGTTATATACCTGAAACAAACAATTTTGGCAAAATATAATATATTTAATAATAATAGATAAATTATATATATCATACGGATTAATCTTAAATTTTCAAGATTATTTATACACATGCAGATTGAAGAACAATATTTTTGCGTCTAATTAATCCAATTAAACTTATTAAATTTGATCAAATGATTTATCACTTGTGTCTACCTATATGTCTCTGTTAAAACTTGAAATACGTCTAACATTAAAACAAATTATATATAAACTATAAATGAACTGAGAAATAAATTACGTAATAAATTAATTATATGTATATATTACATATATTTCAGCTATTTTAATTATAAGAAATGAATGAAACGAGCGAGATTCCATATTATGCAATTTATAACTCGTTCGTCTAGGAATAACTTGGGCGTTCAGGATAAAAACAATCGTGGAATGAGAATGGAAGCCCGTCTCCCAACATTGGTCTGGTCACGCCTGGTCCGTTCGGTAAAACGGGCGTTATTAGGCCTGCTAACGACGCCAATAAATAACGAAAGGCACGGAAGGCTTGCCTGCACGATTCAGCACGCTCTCGCTTTCGGACGGACGGGCGATAAAGGGTTCGAGCTCCCGTTTGAATCGGCGAGACGAATCGCAAACGGTCTCATGAATGCAACGCGCGCGACGCCGATCGACAATACCCCGTGTAATGCACCGTACACCAGTTACGGCAATTCAAATTTTATGCAATTTGTAACAAAATGTGAAACCGATACGAGAATAGTCGAGTAGGCCTCGAGACAAGCGTCTTTTCATGGACTTTTCAAGTAAAATCACCTAATATTTAAAATAATAATTAATTGATTTAGATATAATAATTTAAGCATCGTTGAATATAAAAAAAAATAATTTTTTAATCCTTCTTCTTCTTGAGAATAAAATAGGGAAATAAGTTCCTAGCTGCAGAATCTCATTAACTTAAATTTCGCAATATTCTTTATGAGCTCAATAATCCTCCTATACTTTGCCAAATAATTTCCAACGTTTTACATCAGCAAGAAACGCGTTTTCTTTTCGGAATCAGCGGTGATCTATATAGGGATGGAGATAGGCGTTGAAGGGGGTGCGAGAAGCGATCGCGAAATTGGAAAACGATCGGGCGGGGCGCGAGCCCTTCCCCTGACACGTGACACGCGTCTAGACATTCTGGCCGACGATCCCTTTTTTTTTCTCACGAAGCATCGGGTCCAGGACGAAAAGCCGCGACGAACGAGCCGTGAAAATGAGCGAGCAAACGACTATATGCAAACCGCCACTTTACATAATAAGTCGTCCAAGATGTGTATATTTGTCACCGCGTTGTCAATTTCACAGTACAAAATGCTATCGCTCCTCGAAATGTGCGAATCCAACAAACAAACATACCGAGTTTTCCTTGTTTCCGTTTTGCTATATATTCTACTGTGTGTATCTTAGAAATATTTTTTCACTAAAATAACAATTTTCAGAATTGATTATTCCTGCATGATAATTAGATGGAAAATTATGTTAAGAATAATTTTTTTCACGTTAAATACTGAAATAATTAAGTAGTAAAGTAGTCGTAAAAATTTTCAGATAAAGACTAACAATAAGTTAACAAGATAATATATCCCATTGTTAAAGCTTATACAATTATATTGCATAAACTTATTATATATTATAAACTTATTACGATTATGTATATATATATATATTAAATATAATTATATAATTTCCGAGCAGAGAATGGCAGGTACTAACAAATGGCTCGACGACCTCGCTATTACGAGTGACTGCGAACGACAGCTGCTGAGCGGCGGATAATTAGTTTGAATTCACTTTTCACGGTATTAAATACATACGCGCGGGATGCTAATACGCGACTGCTATTAACCGGTTCACTGAAATTACTCCAGGCAATCGGCACGAGTGGTCCAATTAACACAACAGCTTATTTTCTGAAATCAAACTGTCGCAGAAGTCTTTTCTTTTTTTTTTAATAGTCTAAAGATATTTGCAAACTAGAAATTATAAAAAATTCTTTCAGATATAATCTCAAGTTCTCGGAAAAATTTAAATTACAATTAGCAAGACAATATACAGGGTGATAATTGAGAAGTTACTCAAACTAAATTACTGTTATTTTGTAATGATGAGCGAACACAATGAGACAAATTAAACCTAACGTTATACTGTATAATTACCCGCTGTGTAACAAATACATATACAACTTGACAGGAGAAGACAAGGGTCCCAAGATAGATGGAAAGAGAAGAAACGGGAAACTCGTTAGAGCATTTGGTGTTCGATCGAAGCCTAATTTTGGGGAAACCCTTACAGGTTCATCGGAAGTTGCACGACCGATCTGCTGCTCGATACGACTAATTAATCGTTAAATCAATATAAAAATGATTTGCGGTCCGATCGGATCGAGATTGCAGGTGTAAAAAATTGATTGTAGCATAAGAAGATTGTAGCGTCAATTTTTCTGACAAAAAATAAAAATTTGTGAGAAATATTATTATTCGCTAATAATAAAATACAATAAAAATCTAATGATATATATTTATATATTATAATAAATTTAAAAATATATAATTAACAAGTATGTAAAATTAGTCAGATCAAAATAATGCCATGCTAACTTTTTAAATAGAGATAAATAAACCAGATAAATAAACTAACTTCTATATAAAATATTTTGATGAAAATTTAACGCAAAATTAAATTATAATTAGGCTTCTAAAATCCACATGAGTGATCGCAGATCATTATATATCCTGATAATGAGAGGGCAGATTCTTGCGAGGCAACACGTGCGCGAGGAATAAAGGCTGAGGGTGAGTAATGGTAGCCCACAATAAAACGCGGAAGGAAACAGTCGTTCTTCGTCACGACAAAGCAACAGCTTGGAACTGAGGGCAGTCGGTTAATCGCCCACTTTCGTACGTCAAACGAACGTAAAAGACAAGCCCCCTCCTCCTCACTCGGATTTATAGTCGAATGGTCAGGAAGTGGCGCGTATCTGACGAGAAACCGTTTAAATTTGTAGTTATGGGACGTAACGGTAATATAAAACTTTACCTCGAATGAAATATCTCCCTTTGCTAAACGTAGTTATGATAAAACTTTTATCATTACTTCAATAATAGACCGCTCGGCGTACATCGTCGCGAAGAAAAAGTCAGCTGCTCTAATCTTTCTAGTTCAAATAATTTCCCAGATCTAGGAACCTAAATTTACGAAATTTTCTAGATTCAAAGTCTTTTTCTAAATTTTAGAAAATTTCGTATTATAAAAAATTTCTTTCTCTAGACTTGCTCATCTGAATTTTGTTACGCGTTATTCCCTCGACGTGCGTCTAACTCTCGACAAATTTTGATCGGTGACGACAGTTCGGTGTTGAAGATGACACTTGGTCGTCCTGTCCACTGTCATCGCGCTGTGCCGGCATATGCGAGCGTGGCGGCACTTCAGATTTCAATTCGTTTCGCGAACAATATAACATGGCGAGCGACACGGAGGATCGGATCCGTCGTCTCGTCGAATTTGCATCTGCCGCTATCTCCCATTGTCTCGGCTAATTTCGCACACCGCCCTAACGCTCGCCTCGGATTTCCCCGCTTCAGCAAATTAGCCATTCCCATAGTGCGGCCCCGGACCTCGCAGCACCCCCTTCTAACACGAGGGACGCGAGAGAAACCCTCTCGGAAGGGGTGTCTCCATTTTCCAATACACAAATGCCGCGCGGAACATTTCGCCATTGAAGGTGAAGTAATCTTAGTCGATAATAGATGCAAAGCGTGCCGCGAAGAGCGATGCATATTCACCGTGTCATCTCTAAATATACACGCGTGATGCGACAATGAGACGCAGACGCGCATTGCAATCGGACGAGAATGCAAATGTGACACTAATTGTGAAGCAAATCGATCTGGAAACACGGCGAACTTGCAAGAAATATTCCGACAAAAGAAATAAGACTACATTAAAAAAAAAAAAACGATACACATCACTTGCAAAATAATTAAGTTCAGCTATAAACGATAGTAACGCGATAGATTAATTCGAGGACATCGGTATGTTTCTTAGGAAATATTAATAAGAAAATGTAAAGCAGAATATTTCATACTTACATCTCATATTTACTCTGAAAGAGATCGCTGATGGG
The DNA here is from genome assembly GCF_003070985.1 of Temnothorax curvispinosus. Lineage (NCBI taxonomy): Eukaryota > Metazoa > Arthropoda > Insecta > Hymenoptera > Formicidae > Temnothorax > Temnothorax curvispinosus. The sequence goes on from NW_020222017.1 coordinate 13,537, forward strand.
ACCCAATAAGGAATTGCACAGGTCCAAGTTCCACATCGCTCTGCGAACAGAAATAAAAAGAGACAATTATAAAACCAAATACTCGCCATGTTAACTGAAATTACTGGATTGATAAGGCTACATACGGTTTTAATGTGATAATACCCAGAAGATCCACGATGACCGCCAGGTCATTCATCGCGACTGCAGATTCCACCGCGGCCTGAAATCAATATTACATTTACATTTTTTTCCCTTAACGAGCTCGTACGTTTCTACGCAGAGTCAGATGGACGACTACCTTAAGATCTTTATTGTGCCAGAGTGAATATATTATTTGTAATGAGCGATGCCGACTCTTAAGTACCGCCATCATCGAATCGTGGCTGCGCATCATACTGTTCAAAACCTCGGCCTCAGACATTTCCGTCAGTACGCCCATCTGAGGATAGCCCAACGCCGTAGAACCGGTGTAACTATGCTATAAAACATAAATAAAAGAATTAAAGTTTAAGAACTTTCTAACTCTATATAAAGTAGAGAATTTATTATTAATTTTGTAAATTCGCACGAATTTGTGGAAATGACAGGATTACCTACCGGTAAGAAATTTTCCACGTCCAAGCCGTAAGGCTTGTCGGCACTCATCGGTACCAATTCCTCCTTCTCTGCATCTTCGACGTTGGTCCTTATCTGCGAGACGCGTATGTCAACCTTGGGATTCGGTGGGACTTGAGCCTTATTAAGTAGCTTCCTTGTAGACGTGGTTGTGGAGGCGTTACGCGCCGACAGCGCGGTTGAGGTAACAAAATTTCGGTTGAGCGACGTCGACCTCGACTGCGCTGTGTTCGGCCTGTTCAACGCAGGATCCGAGGGACTATGTCTTATATTATTAATTCTGCAATAGAGAAGCCATCTTGAGTCACATAATCGTTATAGAATACAACGATTTTCTAGTACAATTAACTTTCAATCTTAACTAATTAATTTTATAAGCATTATGATAAATATATTCTACATTTTTCAGTAAAAAAAATTATTTATTTTTAAAGATTGCAATCTGAGAAAAACATTTACGCCTGGTTAAGAAATGTAACTTGGTAAACATTTATATTGCGCTCATTGATATTTACGATTTAATTTATTTCCCATAATTTGTATATTTAAAGAGAATATATCTTTATTGTCATTATTATTACAATAAAGCAATAGCAATAGAGGTACTTACTGTACAGGATAGTCGCTTTCGTATCCCTGCTCCCCGTCCCTGCTGCTCTGCCTCTTTAGGAAGTGCTTCGGAGAATCTGGGCTGGGTACTCTGTTCTTCAACTTGCCGTCGTCCATCACAGGAATTACCGCGGCCATCGGCGCAACACGCGGTGTCAGAGTTGAGTTCGACCTTTGCGGTCCTAAGGGATGAGTCGGTGCCGTCAGCGTTTGTTCGTTAGCGGCCACCCTTTTCCCTGGAAGTGGCGTGATGTTCTGCCGCAACGGCGGTATTGATGCGAAATTTTTGGACGCTCGTTGATTCAGACCATTGTTCGCCTGTAGATTCGCCCTGATTTGGCTCGTCGACGTGATCGTGTTCCTCTGTACCGGTGGCGAGGACTTGATCGGCTGAACACGCACCGGTACCGGCTTTGTCACGGATAACGTGGGTGCCGGTGGAGACGGCGAAGAGGGGGATGGCATCGACGGCACCTCCTCGCGCTCCATCGTGTTCAGGTTCAGGTTCGACATTGAGGTAGAGAGATTTTGCAGTATCTGCGGCTGCGCCGGATCTATAATAGATTGACAATCTACTATATTCGTCCTTTTTTTCTAAGAGAACTTATTTAAGAATCTTTTAGAAGTAAAATAATAGTAATCACTCAAAGAACAAAAATCTAAGAAAAGATTGCGCTCGCCTAATTAAAACTATTAGATTTGCAAATTAAATTTATAAATAAAAAAGACTTCTCTACATATTATTCAACTTTGTTGAAATTCGTATTTTAGCATGCATCATACCAAGATTTGAATTGAATATCTTATACTATATTAATATTTGATACATTGGAAAGATTCCAATGCCGTTGTAGCAAAAATTTCGTTCCAAAACTTAAATGATAATTTAGTAAAACGCAATCCGTGCAAAGGTTATTGAAACTCACCTATGTCATGAGGCTCCTGGAAAGCCTCGAGGGATTCAGGAGGTGGTGTGCGAGACACTGCAACATATCATGCGCGGCATGCTCATTCACAAACTATACAGCGTTTGCATTCACATTTAGACGTGTTTGATATGTCGTGTGTGCGTTCGCGAGGTGATTGCGAGGAATTGGGTTAGATGTTAGACTGGAATTTTTGTCACACACACACGCACACTCGGTGAACAATGAGACATTACAAGGCGGATGTAGCAAATCACTTACACGCCCTACTCGGCTGAAAAATGTCCCTATACTCTGTTGTTACGTTGGGTATGTCCGCGTAAGTGGTCTCGTCCTCCGGATCGGTGCCAGATTTATCCGCCTCTTCTATCGTTCGTACGTCCAATCTGTAAATGCGTACATATGCACGTTACGGCGATCAATGTTAGAAATCTGGCGTTAAAATTAAATTCGCAGAGAGAAAAAAACCTACGTATGTTTCTTCAACCCGATCGGTCGTTCCCTGGAGAAGCTCTTTCTCAGAGAATTTCCATGACTGAACGGCGAGCTCACAGCGGATATTCCTCCCAGAGGTGCGATTTTTTTCAAATCGCACACGTACAGAACGACATTCGCGGTATGAAAACTCGCGCCGATCTGAAACAATTTTATGTCTTAACAAAAACGACACCGAATGAACATATTCGAGAGTTTAAAACCTAGCGTTTCGTCCTACCAATTGATTTTGAGCTACGGCTATGTCCTGGACTTTTCCCCAGCCGGTCGGTATCGTATCCAGGGTCCTACCCGGTTCCCAGCCGTAAACCTTTAAAACGTCGTGGCTACCGGCGAACAGGCATTCTCCGCCTTGACTAAAATACAGGCACCTAAAACAGCGCAATAACGAAAAAAAATTAGCATGGTGATCGGGGACGATACATTTTGTAGGATTATCGTTGTTCTGGCTCACCGGATGGCCGAAGAATGACTCTGTTCCGTGGAAGATACGAGCTGAAACGACTCTAAGTCCCAGAAGTGGACCGTTCTGTCGGCGCTACCGCTGGCTAATAGGAATTCGTGCGGATGAAATTCGACAGTTGTGGCCGGCCCTCTGTGTTCTGAAAATTCCCTTAGTTGTCTACCGGCCTTTAGGTCCCACAGCTAATTTAAAAGTAACATGAAGATCAATGTTTTTTATCTCACATATAAAAATAGCATAGAACAAAAGAATAAAAATGTTGTAATATACAAGATGATAAGAATGCTTAACGGTAAGATAAGACGTGATAAAAATACATTTTCCTTTCGATACAATTCTAGGAAAGAATTCTGACTCACCTTGACCATTCCTTCCTCCCCAGCGCTGGCGATCCACTGCCCATCGGGACTGAATTTTAAACTATTCACAGTCATGTTGTGCCCCTTATACGTAAAAATGCAGCCTTTCCTACGGATATCCCACAGTTTAATCGCCGTGTCCAAACTCCCAGACGCTAGTAGCTCCCCGTAAGGATGGAAGTCCATGCAACGTATCCCGGATTTATGTCCCGTCAACGTTCGCGCCAGCTTGGCGTGCTCCAAGTCCCAAATCTTCAGTGCGCCAGTCTGCGAGCCAGCGCATACGAGATCTTCCGTTTGACCGAAGCGGACGCATCCTATGGGAGTGGTATGGCCACTCAGGCTCTAAAAAAAAAAAAAAAGACGAGGAGCATGAATCTCATAATAGTTTCAATCTGAATTGAATAACAAATTTGAATTTAATAACAATGTTCAAGGTACTTGATGTTCAGAGCTTTCTCTTAAAGTAGTACCTTATATAAAATTATATAGAGATAAGTATTTGTCGTACAAATCGTCTGTATTTAATGTTGAATTCGGCAAACGAAAACGACATTATATTGCGTAACAATTACCATAATACAGTTCTGCTTCCCGACGGCCCATAGGTTCACCTTTTTATCGTCACCGCCCGTGACCAGAACACGACCCGACTTGTGGCCTAGCGCCAAGCAATTGACGTTCGGCGTATGAGCGACGAATTCCTCTGTGCCAGAAAAAGAAGCGCATACATTTCACGTCCATTTCACGTATGCACGCTAGTTTATCCGTGTTGACGCGATGAAAGAAATGCGATATAAAAGTTATCATCTCTTATATCGCATATTTTGCGTCACATTAACATAAATAAAACAAACAAATATAAATCTATCGTTTTCATCAATGTCCATTTATCTGGGAACATGGAGATTATATAATTTCCTTTTTTAATTTATGTCAGAGAAAAAAATTAATTTGCTCAACTACAAAAAATATCGTCCATTTACCAACAAATAAGAATTATCTGAGCCACTCAGAAGCCAAACTGATAAGTCCACTTCTTGTAAATTTCTTGATTTCATTACCAGAACAAATTATAACTTCTTATCAATTATCTTTATTCCTGATTTCATAGAATCGATTAATTTAGCTTCTGGGAGACTCAACTGAGGCTTGGGAAACCAGGGGCATGAGAAGTCTCTCCTTAAAGAATCGGTAATTCAATGTCAACCTCTGTTCTTCCAAGTAGCTTTCTAGGCTAAATGCCAAATCATCAATAAGTGAGTTACGACCATAATTGGAAAATGTTAATTTGGAGCTGAATATATATAAACAGAAACTTTCATTCAAATTAAAGAATTAAAGAGACACAATCTTATTTTCATCAAGTATCAATTCAATACCCTTCTCTGCATTATATTAAATAAAAATAGAATTGTCATTCCTACAACAAGCTATTCATTCGTAAAAACAGGTAAGAAACTCTCTTTCCGTTACAATCCAGCTCCTGCCACCGTGGGAGAAGTGACTTCTCATTCTCGCCGCGGGACAAATTCCCGGATTGAGCCAGATGTAACCATAATTGGAAGAAACCGCGAGCCAAGTGCGCGAGTAAACAGAGACTGTTTACCCGCGGGGACCTCGTGGAAAAGCAGGATTCTCGTCGCGGAGGAGGGAACGGAGAGAGAAAGAGCGACACGGAGGGGAAGGACAGGACGGGAGGAGAAAAAGAGAGCGTGAGAGCGTGAGAGAGCGTGAGAGATCACGCGCGCGCGCGCGCTCGCGCGTGTCAGGACACGTTTTTCCCCATGAACGACGATCTTACGGAGCTTCCAGGACCTCCTCGTGGACGAGGCCATATTCGCGCCGCGCGCGCGGACTTATTTGGCAGCGACGGCGGTCCGTGGTCCCGGTTGGCGCACGACGTGCGTTCTCCTCTCGCTGCCGCCGTTGCGCGAACGTAACATGTTTACCAGCAGCAACGGCAACAGCCTCCTCTTCTCGCGCGGCGGCCTTCTTCTCCTCTTGCCTTCCGCGACCGGGGCACCCGCGGCGCGTGGCGTCGCGCAACGTCGTCACGTCGTGTCGCGTCGCGTCGCGTCGCCGTGGTCGTCGCTCCCCCGCCGCACCGGGGTGAGAACGTGGAAAAAGAAACGCGACGCTGTCTGGTCGCGAGAGCGCGGACAAACGCTCGCCTCTCTCACTCGGGAAACTGCCAGTGCCTTGAGTGCCACCTCCTCCGCGCAGCCGTCCGGTATCGGTATCTCATCTCTTGAACCTGTCACTATTCTGTCCGTCTCTCTCTCTTTCTCTCTCTCTCTCGCTCTATGTGCGCAAGAGAGGGTCGCGTGGTGACGTTGCGTCTCCTCGTCAGATGACAGCAGTTCGCGTTATCGACCGGCTACAAGGCGAACCGACCGCAGTTACCGACCGTCGTTTCTAACCTCCTCTTTGACTGCAAAAACTAACCTAAAATTAGGACTCGCTGATTATAAGACTGGATTGTGTTGCACTTTTTATGTCAAAATGCGAAATACGTGATTGAAAAGATAAATTTGCCGATAAACAAAGCGAATTTGTATAATTCAGCAAAATTACGACGGAACTATGACATGGACAGGCGATACTTGCGAGATTTGATGTTTGATGAGCTCGCAGATTCTTACATATACATATAATTTTATCAATATATATAAAAAAATTTAACTTGTTTATTATGTACAATTGATTCAACGCGACGTAAGGTGATGTCAAACTGTGATAGAGACGCAGCTTTAGGTAATGATTTACGAATTCATTTACACAACACACGCGTCATTGGAAGCAATATTTTCTAATTATATCTACGTTACTTTAAAAAAATTTTAGTAGGTCTACTTTAAAAGAGAGCTCGAAGTCCCCTTGGTTATATCGCGATCTAATTCCAAGTTATTGAATTCATATCCATTGAAATGACGTCGATATTTTGTATACGCACTGGCTTTGCGATAAGCCGAAGACTTCCTTCGCCCAGGACTCCCAAGGGAAGTTATGTGACGTATATTCAGGGTCAATCTCCTCAGCCCCGTGTACGAGAGTACTTCTATTACGTCGACCATCAAGGCATGGTATTTTTCGTTTTATCTGCTGGTTAAGCTTCAGCTCCTGTCATTAATAAGTGAACAAACGTCTTACGAATAACTTCATAAAATCTGTTACAGTTGTTCCTGGATGACGTTCGCATAAGGAACTTTACCTCTTGCTTTAAAGGTATGTAACAGTATTTACATTAACTGAAGAAGCATCTCGTTCATATGTCGAATTTATCGTAGATAAAAAATTCCTGGCGTTCTTTTTCAAACACCTGAGGAAAAATACTACCGGACGTTACACGGACGACTTTCCGTTCCTGTCAGTCTGCGGCGTGGAGAGAAACTTTGTCAGATGCGACGACTTGCCGTTGGTCTTTACAAAGGTGATTCGGAAACGTAACGTGGAAACTGGCGCGGAAGAGGACTGGTTCAGTTACGCGCACGCAGACGACTTATTGACGGTAATTCCGCAGAAGCTATATAAAATAAAATTATCATGTCAGCAGTTTTACTGATAGCACAATCACCGTCGAATTTGCCGTAGGTGCCGTTCGAGCCGCAAAGATTATTTATGAACATAAAAACAGGAAGAGTGTATCACCCTGCGACGGAGAAAGCGGGTGGGATCGGCTTGGTGAGGTCCAATCTGGCTATCGAATTCAGCACCTCGTTCAACTTTGAAAACGGCGAGGGAAATGCGCCGACACATTTCGTGTGGAGAGACAAGCGATACCAGCTTGACACGGAATGGTACAGAGACAAGTTGTCATGAATAATTAGACGAAAATAATGAAACTTTATTCTTAATTTAAGTATAAGCAGATTACGCAACATAGAAAAGTGATTCTCCGATGATCTGGAGATGAACGTATTATTTAATTTCAACATATTCCTCTTTTCTATAGTTTTACCAGAGATATATATTTTGTGTAAATCATACTTTTGTAAATATACGTAAATTTATACATATGTCTATATACATAAGTCCTTGAATATTTTAATGGTCTATATTTCGCGTCACATTAACATACTGTCGAAATGTCAAAGATCCTGGCGGTACTATCGTCGGAAACCGTCAATGCTTTTTTCTCGTCACTGAAAAATTACAAAATATATTGGTAAATACCGCAGAAGATATCAAATGTATTTCATAAACAAGAATTTGATATTTCGCAAATAGAATGACGCCACATCCTCAAAATGTCATCAAAGATCAGAACATTCATTTATCAGAACGTTTAATTGCTCGAGAATGTAATGCAAAATAATCGAAACTTATTTAAATTTGTGATTGGTATGGATATTCTCCGATACACACACACACACACACATTACGATAGCTGTTCGAATTTAAATAGAAAAGACGTTTATTTTTTGGCACAAGTATTATCGAAACTAATATATGACTAATCGAAATTAACCTATCCAGAATCTTTCCGATAATAGTTCTATTTTCTCCTTCTTTCGAGATTAATTAGTACATCAATTTGCTTGCTAATAAATAAAAGGTTTACCTGGATATACATAAGTCATATAAAGCCGCTTTGTGTCCTGAGAACTGTCGAAGGCATTCACCCGCTCTAGCGTCAAAACATCTTACTTTACCATCTAATCCTGCTGTAAACAATATCGTCTTAATCCAAACCAATTTTGTGATACCTCCTTCCTGTTCCATCTCGTGCCTAAGAATCTGAAGGGGATTGCAACTTAGAACAGCTTGTCGTTTGTATTCGAAGGAAAACTTTAGATACAAATATAAAGAGGCATACTTGTTTAGAAATATCCCATATGTAAATTTTTCCTTGTATATCGCTCATGACTGTACCAGTTGCAGCAGCAGGGAATGTAGGATCTTTACAGAAAGCTGCGGTTTCTACATTATTCGTATTATTGCCAGCTTCATTTCTATTCAAATCCTGAAGTATACAAATTACCTGAAAAATAATACGATATTACGCGTTATTCTTAAACGATAAATCGGGATGCCGATGTAGCTTCGCGCGAGAGCGGCGAACTCGTAGTTAGTGAATCTCGAGAGTTCAATTCCTCATCCCATATACAGATTTTACATTTCGCAAAATTACTCCAAGATAAGGTGCGATGCTGACAACCTCACCTTAATTGAGAAGCCTTCGGGAGGCCAAGAATTTGGGCTGTAGCACCATCGGTTTAAGTTAGAAATCGGTAATTGGCAATAATCTTGAATAATCGAGCACTACTTCAATCTTTATATAGGCAACACCAAAAGCCTATACAATTTTATCAGAAATCATCTTTCTTCAAGTACAAAAAATGTAGGAGAAAACAAAAACAATGGTACTACTTTTCCTATGTATATTGAAGAAAATTTACAGAAGTTTCCCTTACCTTGCCGTTATGCGCTGTGCTTAATATGGTCTGGCTCTGCAGCGACACCGAAATCAACAGATTATTATCCACGTGACAGTCAATAGCGATGATAGCGCTTGCATGTCCGCGTGATCGTGTTTGGTCACGAGGAGTGGTAGACAATACGGTGTTGGACTTCAAATCTATTACGTGAATTGTGCCACTTTGATATCCTATTGCGGCACGTTTCCCTGTAAGATTTACACTAGATTTAGATTGTTCTGTTCTTTTAAGGAAATTTAAAGAGTATATATTATCGTACCATCCGGAAGAATTACTCCGGTCTCCGATCTATCACCGGTACCGTGTGCAAAGACTTTACAATCATCATTTCGTGTCTTCAACATATAAACCTCCCCCGTTACGACACCTGCTATTAAGACGTCGCTGAAATGGTGCCACTTTATCCACTAGACAAAAAATAATTATTGATAAACCTACTGTAAATGATTATGCTTAAATCAGCTACAATTGATTTGTTCTTTATAGCTGATTTTTTTATACTTGTCTTTCCTCTTTCTCTCCCATAATATGATGACTGATTAAATAGCTATTTTATTTTAAGTGCGAAAAATATACAGCTATAAAGAACAGTTTTAATAATTGCTAGCTCAGAGTACTCACAGTAATGTCGTTCGATAAAGTAGTTTCCCAGATGCAGGTCTTGTCACTTATCCTCCATAACTTTATCTTGCCGCGCATGTCGGCCGTGGCAATATACTTGTCGTTGTAGTTGAATTCAGCGAATATAACACTGTCGTCATGACTGTTGCCGGTACTGAAAATACTCTCGCCCGTGTTGGCGTTCCAGAGGTACGCCTTGTCGTTCTCGTCCCCTGACGCCGCCAGCTCGCCGTTCTTGCTTAACGAGCAGCAAAACACTGTGAACTCTGAAAGTCGGTTTGAAGAGAGAGAGAGAGATAATTAATGTCTCACGTGTCAATCGGTCTCGCGTACGGAGATCAAGGGGGCTTTTTCTCACTGGGTGTGTGGCCGCGAAAGACGCACACGGCGTCGTCGTCCTCCGCCTGCGCGTGATCCTCGTCTACCGGCGGACCCTCGTTTTCATTCCCGGACGAACCCTCGCTCTCGAAAATCGAGTCGTCCATGTCAATGATCTCCTCGATGTCGCCTACTTCCAGAATCATCTCATCCGAGTCGAGATTCCCCACCTCGGGCGGAGACGGTGGGGTATGTCGGCCTTGCATCTATCGGCGAAATCATATTTAATCGGCTACTTGATAAATTAGTAAAGCTAATACTGACCATTACGAGACAAATTCACGTCCGTGATCGAGTGAAGAACGATCTTTGCTCTTCTAGATTCTTCCCGGTATTGGAACGTTGAAAATATTGATGCACGTGTTCACGGCACGTGGCCTTGCGATGTTAAAACACATTTGAACACTGACCAACCAGACCAACACTGACGAGAACGCGAGAGGTGAGAGCATATGGCTTCTGCCTTCTACTTATGGCTCCTGTAATTTTAAGCGGGGAGCACACACTTCTGCACAACGTATAATGCGTAAGCATAAGAAAATTGATTGGTCCATACACATGTGCATAAGGAAATAGACCAATCTATGCGTTGTGCAGAAGTGTGTGCTCCCCGCTTTATGACCTAGTTTACATCGATCACTTGATACGCGTATTAAATAGTAAATAACTAGTAAATAAGTCTGATTATTGGCTGATCAGTTCAAATATACTATTTGCTACGCGTATCAAGAGATCGGTGTAAACTAGGCCTATGTGCTTCCACCTTAAAAGTAAGAGCCAATCACGTTCGACTGCTACTGAGCTGCTTGGTCTGCTGAACGCGCCCAATTATGTTATCACGTGATCGATACGTTGGTACAGAGAGAAACCGGTTTCTCTCTGGTTGTATATCTGGTTGTATATCTGGGAAGAGTTTTCTTTTCTGTATAAGCGTTCGAGTTCCCTGGAAACCTCTAGCAGGGAGATAAGGTTTGGAACGCGAAGAGCACCGCAGTTGAAAATCCAGGAGAGGGCCACGTGGAAGTGTCGCGCCGGTTCGTACCCATATCCGCAGCAGGTCTCCAAGGTAAAGAGCCTCTAGTCGATAGACTAATGTAGGTAAGGGAAGTCGGCAAATTGGATCCGTAACTTCGGAATAAGGATTGGCTCTGAGGAGCGGGGCGTGTCGGGCTTGGTCGGGAAGCGGGTTTGGCTGACGTGCCGGGCCTGGGCGAGGTGAACCGATCGGCGTTCTCGCGCCGGTCCCGGGGATCCGAGCTCGGTCCCGTGCCTTGGCCTCCCGCGGATCTTCCTTGCTGCGAGGCTTCCGTGGCGGTCTCATAACCTGATAGTCGTCAACTTTAACAGTTAATATCTCGCGTCGCGGGGCCGAGCGGGGCTTTTTTCTGCCAGATTCATTCGTTTTGTGCAAAAACGAATCGATTAAGCCTAATTTCATCGAAATCGGTGAGGAGGGAGCTCTCCTTCAGTTTTACCGTGACGCTACAAATGCTTCGAAGCATTCCTCTTCTCTTTTCTTTCGATGAAGAAAGAAGGAGAAGAAGAACGCTCCAAAGCATTTGTAGCGTCACGTTGACCGTAGCCAAGGTTATTGTTGTGAAATTTTTTGTTTGCTTCTTGAAACCACTAGAGTCGAGTTATATATATTTTCTCCGTTCCAGCTGCGATCTATTCGTCTATCGAACATGGATGATCTAACCAATGTGGATCTTAATAATATCGGTCATCTGGGTCTAATTGATCCAAATGATATAGATCTAACAAATATGAATTTGTTAGAAGCACAAGGACAATTCAACACCATTCTGTTAAGTGATATATCCAATTTGATTGACGCCATGGACTGCAAAAAATGCGTAGAAAAAGAAGAACTTTTAAAGGAAGCAAAAAAAAAATTAGATGTACAAAAGGAAATAATTGATAAAATGGTTAAGGAACGCAGGACATTGCATAATGTCATCCTAGAATTAAAGGGCAATATAAGGGTCTGTTGTCGAGTGCGTCCACGGACGCCGAAAGAAACTGAGCAGATGAAAGCGTAAGTAAATATGCAATTATTAGAGAAAATTTAATTAATTATTAAAATAAGAACATAGGATTTTTCAACTGCATTTTACAATTTCTGCAGAACACAAGTTAGTCTTTTTGATTTGTGTATCTAAATAAAAATATTGTTTGTTACAGGTTGTGTGATATAAGCTTCATCGACGATTGTACCATTGAAATAGGTAAATCGGAGATTTACCAAAAATTTTCATTTGATAAAATTTTTGCTCCCAATGCTTCGCAAGCAGATGTGTTCGAAGAATTGTCCCTGTTAGTACAATCAGCACTTGAAGGATATAATGTTTGTGTATTTGCCTGTGGTCAGACTGGTTCTGGCAAGACGTATACTATGGAAGGAGAACGTGGATCACAGACTGATGAAGGCATAATACCTAGAACGGTATGTTTTTATATATATTTACAATATAATATATGTATATGTATATATATATATATATATATGTGTGTGTAATTAAAAATCATACTTTTATATAAATATTTAAATTTACGACTGTAATTTGGCTTTTTATAATCAAAAAGATAATCAAAATACGTGTATGTAATTTCAGGTACATTACATATTTGAAGAAATAAAAAATATGGAACTGCTTGGCTGGGAATATCGAATAGAAGCAAGTTTTTTGGAAATTTATAACGAGCATATCGTTGATCTTCTCGATATAACGCCAAAACCACACGAAATACAAATGGTTCCTGATAAAGATGGAGATTTATACGTTACCAACCTTAAGATTGAAGAAATACACAGTCCAGATGAATTACACGAATGCCTACGAACTGTACAACGCAACCGTGCAGCAATTGCATCTACTCAGTCAAATGAACGGTAATTTTATTTTCATATTATATCTAAGTTAAATTTGTTCTTTTGAGGTTTCCTTCGTATGAATAAAAGTTAAGTTAAGGTCATATATTAATGTACAGAATCTTGGTCACTCTGTTATCGGGATATTTATCTTATTTATCTTTTTTTATCTTTTCAATTAAATAAATAACATAGTTATCGAGAAAATGTTTATTATATGATTAAATATTTATTAAGATATAGTTTAACATAGAATTTAATTTATAATAAATAATTTGCATTTCAGATCATCCAAATCTCATTCAGTAGTAAGAATACGCTTGATTGGTACACATGTTACGAAACAAGAGGAGTCAATAGGAAATCTGAATTTAGTCGACTTAGCCGGGTCTGAACATCTGAAAACTGAAGAAGCTGTTAGAACTGCAGAAACAAAGAATATTAACAAATCTTTAGCCAATCTTGGCAAGGTAATTTTAGCACTATTGAAAAAACAGGAACATATACCTTATAAAAAATCTAAATTGACCCACCTGCTTATGCCTTCTCTAGGAGGCAATTCAAAAACTTTGATGTTATTAAATGTATCTCCATTAGACGAATGTTATAACGAGACATTAAATTCGCTGATATTTGCCAGTAAAATCAGTAATTGCAAGACTGGAAATGTTAATGAATAATAAAGACAGAATGACATCACAAGTGAGAATTATCTGAGTTTTGATGTAAATGGAAAGCAACTAATATTTATGATCTTTTTTTGTTTATAACATATTTTTCTTTTTATTGTAAACATTGTAAAGTATATCGCGTGTGTGCGTAACGATCAGTTTGTACTGTTATTTACATTATTAGAAATGGATTAGAAGGAATATGTCACTTTTTCTTTTATCTTTCGAAGAGTATTTCAGTTTCTAGTATAACATTGGACAAAAGTAGATTAATTTTGTTACTTAATGCATCACGATTCTTAGAAGACTGTGAGATACTGATTTTTATTGCATTTATTGTTTCTATATATTTTACTGTCTTTACTATAAATATTCCTTTTATTATCGCTATTTACTTCGCATCATGCAAATTTTTGTATTCGGTACACTAAGCGTTTCTGTCACGATCGATGAATATCTTACAATCGTCAGGTAAATGCGTAAACCTGTATAAAACACAATTATATACATTGCGGCGTTTATTATGAAGAGATAAATTATGTCAACTTCTGTGTGTTACATATATCTTAAATCGATTACTTCATACATTAAGATTTGTCAATCGGCGTCACGAAAGTTCTATTGTCATATATCCGTCTTTTGATGGCATTGATTACTAAATTCCTTTAGTACGTCGCAAAGTCGGCCCCTGTTCGTCTTCTCGCGCAAAATGCGCGTGATGTCTTCCTTCTGCAAGACGGCGGCGAGGTTCTTTTGATTCTCCAGTCCGGCGCGTAACCATTGCGCGGTCCATTCCGGACACGTTTTGTTCAACGCTAACAGAACCTCGGCGTGAGGCTCCAAATTGTGAGGCACTGCTCCACCTAACGGAAATAAAGAAATAAATAAATAGGCGATTGAACGAAACCGGCTTCACGTTCGCAAATGCGTACATCCTGAAACATTCTGCTTACCGACACAATGCAGAATCGCCGCGACAAGTTCCTGTCCGATTGGTTGAATAAACGTCTGCAGGTGCGGGCTTTGCACAATCGCGTGACTAAGAAAATGCCCGGCCGCTTTGGCTGTCGCCGTCTCCGGGAGCGTTAGACATGCAATTCCTGTAAAAAAGAAATACAACTACATACATTGTACGGTGATTCTTTTTTTATATTTCTACGAATACATCGATGATATTGCGCTTACCGCACTGCAACATATCCGGTATTTGATCCGGGATTTGCAGCAACAACCGGGCGTTCTTCTTACAGATCTGCGCAAGCACGCCCATGTAGGCCTCCATCAAGTCCGACCACTCGGACAGATCGCCCTGCACCGATCTGCACACCTTCACGCCGTTCAAAGTTAACGAGCTCATTTCCGCGAGCACCGGACTCACAATGTTGTCCGGATCTCTGCCGAACAGCAACACCAGCTGCTTCAGGAGATTTAACGCGGCTGGATGCGGCCAGATTTTGTAAGAGGTCAACAGGATCAGCAGCAAGGGCCGTGCCTCAATCTCCGGCTGCCGCAACGCGGACAGGGATCGTTGCGCGCACATATGCATCGCCTCCAGCGTGGCGTTATCCTGGCTCCACTCGGGATGCGTGACGATCTGATTGAACACCGACAGCACGCCGTCCAGCACGGCCCTGCCGATTGCACCCTCGATCGTGCTGAAGAACATGGTGACCATTTTCAGGTAATTCGTCACACCGAGCCGCGCCGTGAATAACGGCTGCCCCAATAGCTCCTTTATCTTCGTCACGCATAGTCCTAGTGTCGCCTCCAGGTGCACCAGTTGCTCCTCCATAGAAGACAACACATTAAGCAGCTTCCCGGCCGCATACATGAGCCGTAAACCTTCCCCACCGCCAGGCTCGACGTTCGGTAGCGTCTGACTGATGGTGTGAAGAATGGATGGCGCGTAAGGGGCGAGATATGGCCCGCACTCCCTCGTCAAATCCTTCAGTGCCATACTCGCAAACGGCGCTGTCGTGGAACCTCTGGTCAATCCTTGAATAACGAGCTGCAACACTTTCTCCAGCCACGGTTCGGGATGTTCTCCTATCCATTCGGCGTATGCGCCCAGCGTCGAACAGGCACACGTCAGTACCTGGCAATGAAAGGAGCAAAATACTTGTGTGATATTGCAATTAATAATTATTTTTAAGAATGATCGTTATATACCTCTTCAGGATACAGATGATAAGGTATGTGAACAATAATCAAGTTTATCAGCGCAGGGATGTAACAGTACTCCTGAGTACCGACGCTCTCGGAGAGAGCTTTGAAGGCGTGTAACGTCGACTCTATGTGAGTCCACGGTGAGTCTTCCAAACTCAATCTTTGTCCGAGAAGTGCCAGCAGATCACTGCCGAGAACACTGTAACAATAGTCCAACGTGTCCGCCACGTCCTGCCTGTAGCATCTGAAAAGCTCGCGCTCGTCCGCGTCTCCCCTCTCGTTCGGAGACGTGGGTAACGTCGACTTTCGCAGCAACGCCTGGGCCAGTCGAAAGTAAATCGGTTTCAACGCCTCCAGAGCCCGGTTTTCCAACGGTTGATCTAGCGTGGCGAGATCGTCCTGTAACGCGTACCAGAATCCAAACGGAATACAGCTGCGTGTTTCATCGGTAGGATAACGTCCCTCCAGTTCCGAGCACTCCAACAGCAGCTCGATCAGTCCCATGGCCGTCCACGTATGCGCCTCGTTGGAATTTTCAGCCAGAGCGATCAAAAACGCCCGACTGTGGGCCTCTCCGATGGCGGTCAATATCTCGCAAAAGTATTTTCTATTGTACTGCTTTGCCATCAAGACCAAACTCCTGGCCCACTCCCAGAATGTCTGTGGCCGTTTGTGAAGCTCGTAGTGCGTTACAATCATAATTAAACAATCTTGTACTACATCCCAGCTCTTCATGTTCTCATCATCGCCATGAGTCTCGTCTCTTTAACGAAAAAAAAGAATCGAATGATATTTAAATTTATTTAATAATTCGATAACTTATTTATTACTTTTTTCTATTGCTATACAGTTAAATTTTACAATATCAGTCTTTCAATAATGCAACTTACTTGTTAGGTGCATAATGAGCTGCAGCCACTAATAAATAGGGATAGATCTGGCCGGTGGTCTCTAAACATAGCTGGCCAACCTTAAGCCACGATTGAGCGCATTCCAGTCCTAAGGAGTATAATACATCGTCGTTGCCTTGAGAATCCAGATTACACATTGAAAAGACCCGCTGCAAGAACCATGCAGTTTGGCACCAGCTGTTGATTAAGTTGACAGGAGCTCCCCGCAGTTTGGCAATCTTCGCTTCTTGTCTCTTCTCGTACTGAAAATAATCGCAGGTTTATCATCAGTTTAAACTCGTCGAAAAGTAAAAATTAAGTAGCGCAATCTGTATATATTTTACCTCAATGGGAAGCGTCGAGAGCACTCGAAGCAGTAATTCTAACGCAGATGGGGAATCATAAGGTAACATGTCGAGCAATTCGTCGACTATACTCCTGTCCTGTTCCCTGTTTTCTGCACTGTAAACGCTGGCCACAAACGCGGCTAACTGAAATCGTTACATGTCGGGTAATTATATAAAGGTCCATTTACTTATTTACAGTATTCTCCTTTATTCTTAAATAACACAGAGAAGGATGTATTACCGCTTGACAAAGCTTTATAAGGATGCATAACGGGATGTTGGGTCTCCTCACACTATTGAGCAAACGTTCCCTTAACACCGGGTACTCAGCTTCAGGCACTTCATTCCACTGTTTGGATATCTTCGCGTGCAAAGTCGTTGCCGCAAAAAATTGCACTTCGTATGACTGCAAAGATAATACGAACGGCTTCGTTTACACATCGGTGAAAAAAAAAAGAATCAGCTGATCAGATCTGTATTCGTTCAAAGCACTTGTTTCAAAATATTGCCGATATGTAGGAAGAATTAAGGTAAATCAGAAGTTTCACAGAATAAAGAGGAAGAGAGACTAAACAATCCTGGGCTGATAGGTACCTTGGAAGGATCCAAAAGTTGCCAGACAAATTGCCAGGCCTCGGGGGAGGCTTGCACCTGTAGGAGCCATGAGTGTGCCTCGTTATTGCCCGCCGAGTAAAATTGCCTGACCGCGTCGTCGATGACCGTTGCATAATCCATACCAAGCGTTTCGCACGACAGGTTGACAGCGTTACCCGTGCCCGTGTCTCGGTGTTCCTCTTATTAGGGCAGGTCGCGCACGTGGAGAGCCAACACGACGACCGGGGCTTCGTGACGCGCGTATGTACATTTAACTCGTCCCACTGCTCGCTCGTCTTCACGGTCCCTTATCATCTTCGGGAGATGCGATCAAGCGCGAATATTTTCCATCCGTACGGCGACACATAAACTAACCTAACCTGATCTAACCTAACCTAAACCTGTAATAATTCTGAATAATTCGTCGAGGAGCGTCACGAAACTGTGAGTTTGGTCGCTTGGCCTACTCCGCACTCTCCGCAGTCCGCAATCCGCGAACAGCTTCCACGCTAAATAAAAATAACACACAAATATTATGATCACTAAAAGAGAGTCGATTTTCACGATTCAAACTTTCGGGCTTACTGCCACCTCCCACATTATCACGATACTTTGAGAATTTATATTTTTATCGGTAATAATACAATAAGAAGTTAATAATACAATAAGAAGGTAGATAATTAATCTACAATCGATAAAATCACAAGTGACTAGTTATTTAAAATTAAATCTTTTTTAATTTTATATAAAATAGAAAATTATACCTATATTTTTTTATAAAATGTTTAAGTGTCAAAATGGGTTGATTCATTATTACATTATTTGTATTGCGGGAAAAATTTTTTCACGAGATACGTTTTACATTAAACTGCATTTATGAATCCTTTTTTTATACAGGGTTTTTGGTTTTCTTTATTTAATAACTAGGACATTTCCAAGTAACAATATAACATTTACACTTATATCATTAGAATGCTTAGTATTGTACGTTGCTTTGTATCACTGAAGTTTGAACAAACATTAGCAAGTTTTGTTTCTATTGCTCTGGATTATAGTTACTGCATTGAACCGCAAGTAATTTAGGACCCAAAGTGGGATTCGCAACGTAATAAGGAAACGCGGCCATTCCGTTACACGCTGCTCCATATTCTCCCTTTCTATTCAACGCGATCACCCCGCCGAAGAAGTTAGGATAATGTTGGGCGATTCTGTTAATCGCCTTCTTAGCAGCTGCACTCGGCGTTGCTCCATTACGCATCTCCTCCACCGCCAGAAAGCTACAAAAAAAGTATATTCAATTTCAGCAACTGTATTACTAAGGTGCTAAATATTAACTTTGCTTTAATACGGAACAAATTAAAAATTAAAACAGAAAATTTAAGACTTAAGTCTAAATAAAATGTATTTATAATTGTATTTTAATTCATTAAAATGTATCTGGAAAAAAAAAAAAATAAATAAATAAATTTATATTGATACGTAACGCGAATACCTCGGCAAAAATCGCATCATAATATCTCCGTCGCCGGTACCGGCTGCCGCACCGGCGTCCTGATCGGCGTACGCCCCAGCTCCCGCAATAGGAGAGTCCCCGATGCGACCGGGGATTTTATGCTTGGCGCCATTCGTGGACGTTCCAGCTGCTATACGTGTCTGCGAGTCTATCGCGACTATAGCGATGGTATCATGATTTTCCTCGCTTCCCACTGGCATGCTTCCGTCCTCTTCTACGTCACTCGCGCGATATGGTCCACAGGCGGTTGTTGGATCCGGTACGACGTTCTAGAAACAGCAAGAATACCGATGAGACAGTTGTGAGATGAGATGCAAAAAAGAGCGTGGCCTCTCTTTCAATACCCTCCAAAAGTTGGGCTGGCACTTGTTCGCCCTCCACTGCGTCCACATTTCTTTGGACTCGTTCGTTTGCAGGGACTCCTTCTTGAATCCCATATTCACAGCGAAATCCGTAGCCAGGTCCCCACCCAGAAGGGAATGCTTCGTGTGCTCCAGCACCTTGCGAGCGACCGAAATGGCGCTCTTCACGTTCCGCAAGCCTCCTACTCCGCCTACGTCCATCAGCACTCTGTGGAAAAGAATGCATCTCTTGAATATAATCACTAGTGTAGTTTAACGAAACGAGAAAAGAGCTGCTTTTGTTCGCTTCATTACCCATCCATGATGAGAGCGTCCAGCGTAGTTTCTCCAGCTTCATCTGGACTGCCGCCGAACCCCACGGTCTTTCTGCATTGCTGCTCCTCGCACAGGGAACATCCTTCCTCTATCGCGTCCAAAGCGCTTCTCTTCTGATTATATATCACATCCCATGCTTAAACGATAATTAACAGTGTCTTCAAACTGCCAGAAGCTCCTTGAACGTCTCTCATTCCGGGCGCAATTAGATATAACATACCTTTTTTCGTCGCATCTGTATAATTCCACGTGATGACTATCAAGGGAAAGCTATCGGGACCGCCAAGTTTCTGTTCATCGATTGCATTGAGCGAGCAAACTTCCAAGAGCAACAAAATTCCTACAAAGCTGACGAGCCTCATCCTGCCTGCGGCTTCTGGAGGTGAACAGCAGCCTACGTAGGCATTAAATAGCATGAACTTCGCGCGACAAGGAGCATGGAGGGAGAAAATATATCTCTGATAAGCAGGAAATCCAATATCTGATTGATACTATTGCGCTATAAGTGGAATAGAGATTCGACAACAATATAATTCATTGTTACTAACCGGCGGCTATTTTTTTTATCTCGCAAATAGCCATTAGATCTACTGGACTATTACGTTGCCTTGATACACTGTAATTAGGTTATCGCATTGCTAATATTTTTCTAGAGCGAGGAAGCGACTCCGGACTTAGCGAGTGCATCGAACTATGTAAACAATGCAGTATGCAGTAGTATGCACCAACGCCAACACGTGTGCGATGTATAGGGTCTCCGAGAAGACAGCTTGCTTAGGTGCAAGTTGTTTTTGTGCAATTTCATCGAAATTTGGACGACTAGCTCGTAATAGAATATTAATTTTCAAATGTATCATAATCACATCCTCATAGATATACATCTCGAAAATTTTCATTTGAAACTGCACATCCGCGTTCAATCGCTTATGCGTGGATGATAACAACGGATGGAAAAAAAAATGCAGTTTCGCAGCAATATACACGTGACTTTCTGCGTGCCAAATATTTCAGAAATGTTTGCTAAAATAAAGAAAATGACGCATTACAAATATAATTGTTCAAACATTTTTATCGGCGGGCAATTCAATTATAGTCGACGATCGATAATGTCAATGCTCTACTATTACTCCCGCGGCCCACCGGGTCCATTTGATAATCGCAATCATCGCAATTTACCTAGGGCTGGCCGTTTTTAATAGCACACCTCGTCGACGACGACAAATCCTGTGGTCCGCGAGCGGAATTCGACACGTTTGCGATGCGCGTATCGTGTCGCGGTCGCGTTGTGTAATTAATCTCGTTTATCTACGCAACGTGGCCGAAATTAACGTACAGAAATTAAGAGGCAATTATCTGCGGCCACGTTCTCCAGTCCGTCGACCACGTCTGCCGTCTGCCTTTGCTCGTTCTCGTCAGTAGCTCTCATGAATGAATCCCACGAAACAGCTGACAGCTGACAGCACCTCACTCATCCATGTATACGGGATAGCGACCGCCTTCGAGAATTGTCAGGGAAAATATAGGTGATCTTCTGCGTACGACAGGTCGTACGATAACATTTGATAATAGTCGATCAGTCCGATCTCGCGTGTAATTCTATTAATTGTAAAAATTGTCCACTTTGACCGCGCGGAATGTCTTTCAAAAAGGATCTAAAGTTGCTCGTTAAACCGTACTACTTGATAAACATCTTCCTCAGCGTCTCTTACATCATCTCCAAGCGCTTTCCTATAATTTGTAATTACATATTTGCTCAAGACGACTGCGAGCTCGATGGGGTGAGTTGATAATTAATCTGTCGGATATAATTTTTATAATGTTTTAAGTCATTCCATTAATAAGCACCTGTGCTTTCAGAGGGAAACGGAGATTCTCTTTTTCCTCATGATCGTTATCATGATAAGGACAAGGAAGACCGGCAGCGTGACCATGATAAATTACCTGACATCCAGTTTTGTGTATACGAAAGCGGCAAACTTGATCCTGTGGTTCTACGCGGACGTGCGGATGGGCATTCTGTTTGCATTTATTTTTATACGTAAGAGAAAAATGCGAAACACTATCTCGCGAACAGACTGCTGTACGTCGCGAGGAATATAATTACATTTTGTACGTAGTGTGCGGATTAGTGCTGCCAGAACCGACGTATCAAGGGCCTGAAAATGTGATCTACCTACGTGGGGCCAATGGACTGCAGGAGGAGCTGCAGCGTGACACCAGAGTGGTCTGGCTGGTGGCGTTCTACACCGCGTGGAATCCAGCTTGCGTTACTTTTGCACCGATATTTTCCGAGCTCTCTGCGGAGTAAGACGACTTAATTTAAATACAGTCTAATCTCTCTTTCTTGTCACGGGAACTATTCTATATACCTGCTATCATTGAAAATACGTGCTTCAGATACGCGTTGGAGAACTTCAAGTTCGGAAAGGTGGACATCGGTAGATATCCGGACGCTGCGGCAAAGTATCATATTAGCGACGCCAGCACGAGCAAGCAACTGCCAACGTTAATACTCTTTAAAGATGGCAAGGAAGCGGAGCGACGTCCATACGCGGACAACAAAGGAAAGCTCGTCAAGTTTCTCTTCTCGCTGGTATGCCTCGCCATTCGGATCTAACTTGTTAAAATCTTAATTTGTGTAATTCTATTCTTATTTATTCATCTCAATTTTTCAGGACAATGTAAAGGCTGCGTTCGATCTCAATAATATCTACAGCGACTGTAAGAAACATCCTATCAAAAGGAAAGAGAGGAAATCGTTGAAGGCAGAATAATGAAGGCACACTTAGGCATTTAATGAAAAAAAGTTTTTGCAGTTGAGCGAGTTTCAGTTAGATGAACTTGTACCGTGTAGAAAATCCAGCTAGCGGGTTATCTCGATCGAGTTCTGATTCTAAATTAAAAATACGAGGATTCGTGTAAATATTTTGTTGCGTGTTGCAATAATCTCTGCAGTGCTCTTATATTGTCTTCACTTACGTTTAAACATCTGTACATAACATTCGTCACAGATCGTTATTGTAATATTGTGTATGATGTGTGTGAATGTGCCATAGATATATATATATATATATATATATATATTAACATAAAATTCAAATATGTACAGAAAGCTTGTTACGCGATTAACAATAATGTTGCGTCGTTTCTCTTTACAATATGCTCGATATAGCTGTTGAATAAAAGCTGATCGTTGGCATGCACGCTCTTTTCTATTTTCTCTTATAAAAATGCAGTCATTTGCATTTGGCATATTACAATCTGTACAATGATAGAGTTTAATAACGAGGACTGTAGCACCTCGAACCCTTAAAATTAAATATAAATCCTGTTTCATTCCACCCAGACTGACCTAGACCCAGACTCCAAATTTAACTTTATTAATTTAATTTTTAAATAACTATATATCAAACACGAATGTATATATCTAATTCCTTTTTGTGTTCCGAGGAACATGAGACTATTATGATACGTTATTTTCTTTAATTCTTTAATCCTTTTAACAGTATGTAAAGTTTTATCGAAGTAACTTAAAGTGAATGAAATATATTCAATTTTCAGGGAATGGATAACAGCTGAAACATTAACAATGTAATAACAATAATAATTCATGATTTAATAAAGGAAAATGAGTAAGATACATAAAACCAATCAGAAATCATATACGATAAGAATATAAGATAGATTGCGAGATATATTTGGCAATTATACTGTGCTTTCTTTATTGTATAATAAAATTGAAACATCTTGTTGAGTTCATGTTTCTGTTTAATTTTGATTTTTGTTTCGCTGTTTATAGTACAGAAAAGAGGAACAGAAAAATTCATCGAAGATATGTTTCTACTTAGAGACTTAATCGATATCACTTTCTTCAATGTCTTACATATATATAACACATTTAATGTTGCCTCATATTAATTATGCTTATATGTAAATTGGCGAATATGTTGCAATAAAAATCAGTTTCTCACAGTCTTCTAAGAATCGTGATGCATTAAGTAATAAAATTAATCTACTTTTGTCCAATGTTATACTAGGAACTGAAATACTCTTCGAAAGATAAAAGAAAAAGTGATATATTCCTTCTAATCCATTTCTAATAATGTAAATAACAGTACAAACTGATCGTTACGCACACACGCGATATACTTTACAATGTTTACAATAAAAAGTAAAATATGTTATAAACAAAAAAAGATCATAAATATTAGTTGCTTTCCATTTACATGAAAACTCAGATAATTCTCACTTGTGATGTCATTCTGTCTTTATTATTCATTAATTCCCAAAAAGGATAGAACGACGTCACAATTGAGAATTAGCTGAGTTTTGATGTAAATGGAAAGCTCCTAATATATCTACCAAAATCTTCATGATTTAGTTCTACTTCCAATTTTGTGTGTACATATTATTAAATATCCTAAAATAATTTGGATAAATAATTTTCAACCCTCTTACAATTAAAAAATTACTTATTTGTCTTGATGGAATATCGCGAAATCAAGAAATAAAAAGTTATTAGTATAAATGACACACCGATGCATTGTAAAATAAAACAAAAAATATAAAATCAGTCATTCGATACAAAATAAAACCATTCTCACTTATATTCTTTATATTATACGTTACGTATGTAAGTTCAGCGTGTATATACATTTGACTTGAAAGAATCTCTAAGTATTATTTGGTGCACAGACATGCGATCGTATGTAAATGCGAAAAATGGGTGCAATATAAAGCCTTTGAAATGAAATATGTACTGGCCCGTTGGAAATTTCGGAGTAAAAGGTCTGCTTGGTTTTATTATAAAAATGTAGAAAACGAACGGATGGCGGGGAAAGGATGGATCGATATAATTATCTTATATTTACATATAATTTGCAAAGATCTACCCCATCCAAAGGATAAAACAGAATTTTCACTGGGGGGGTTCACCACCGTTCGATAAGGGTGGTGCGCCGAATTTCGCGGCGACGCGTGATTTCCTGGGTTTGGACGATTTTCCCGCATTTTGTTGCGGTTGTTGCGATTGTTGTTTCTGCGGTTCGCTCGACGTCTTCTCCCTGGCTTTATTTACAACTTCCGGCTTCTGTTTCTGCGTGAGAGAAATTGGCGATTCGATTACAAATATCAATGCGACAAAAAGAAACGACTTAACTTTTATTTACGAACCTTGGGCAACGTTTCCTCTTGTTTCTGCTGCTGTTTTTGCTGCTGTTGCTGCTGCGCTTTAGGACTGGAGCTCTTCTTAGTATTCGGATTCGGCTCTCTCGAGGCTTGTTGTACGCTGGCGTTTCTACTCTTTTTCTGAGCTTGTAACGGAACGAACGCGGTACTATTCCTGATCTCCATCTTCGGTCCGTTCTGAGGACCTTTCTGTTGCCCTTGATGTCTCACTTGCTGCTGCATGACTTGACTATACGATGCGACTTGTCCGAACGCTGGATTCGGTGGCATTTTTGGATTCCATTTCGGATAAAATAAGTTAGGCTGCATAGGCAGAGTCTGCGGGACTGGCGGCATTTTCAGAGGACCCATAGGAGCCATCATAGGAGGCCGGATATTTTGGATCCAGTTATTTTGTTGAGTATTAAACCATTGAGGCGTCATCACTATTTTCGTATCGTGCATTGACGCCTTATTAAAATTTAACGCCTAACAATAAGCGTCACATTAATAAAATAATCAAGATCGAAAAAGAAACTTTTTATACACTTATTATTACCTTGTATGCTTTTTTTGCAGCGCTTTCTGCGGCTTGCTCGTGAGTGGTGCAAGGATCTCCTTTAAAAACCTTTGCATTTTCCAACATAACGTGGGCGCTAATTAAACCTGTCTTCTCGTCGACAATATAATTATATTTCGGTATGCCAGC
Source organism: Temnothorax curvispinosus (assembly GCF_003070985.1). Classification (NCBI taxonomy): domain Eukaryota; kingdom Metazoa; phylum Arthropoda; class Insecta; order Hymenoptera; family Formicidae; genus Temnothorax; species Temnothorax curvispinosus. The sequence goes on from NW_020222017.1 coordinate 39,031, forward strand.
TCCGTTATACGAAAAATGTCTTAACAGTTGCGAGCTATACCAGACCGGATTTACTTTCTCCTTTTTCTGTTCGGTTCGTCGAGCGTGCTAAACAAACGCATACATATCTTTAGATGTAAAATTATTATAGGCAAACACAATATAAATGAATTAACACAATATAAATGCATACATCGAACAACTGTTGTACCAAAGGTGGAGGATTCAAAGTTTCAGCTTTCTGTGAAACTGTCGCTTTCTGAAGCGTCCCCGCTGGTTGAGGCGTAGATTGTTTACTTTCTTGCTTACTCGTTTGCGGATTTACGTCAGGAATCTTCAACACAGCTTTCAAAAACGCGCTAGGATCTTGCGGCTGTAATATAACGATCCTTTAGAAATATAGCAATGAAACAAATGAAATTTTAAAAGTACAATATTCAGTGCTTACCGATTGCATATTATTGCTAAATGGCTTGACTTTCGTCATTGGACTGGATGCTACTTTCTCCGGCGGTCCATTCGGCTTCTATTAAAGCAAATATTGTAGCAAAATATCTATAAGATTCGTGAAACAACCTCGCAACTCTACACCGCTACATTTACCTGTATCTTATGCAATTCGTTCCATAACGCTTGAAACTCGGATGCTTGATTAGGATTAGGTGGCGCGTTTTGAGGATGTTGTAATACTTTACACGGTATTGTTTTCGGACTCAATTCTATCATGCCGTGTTGCGCCATACCCAAACAAATCTCACGATTTAATTTCTCAAGGCCCTTCTTAGCGAGCTGCATTGGCGGGTACGGTACCTTCGACGATTGATCGTTCTTGCTGGGAGAAGCGGAATTCGCTGTTTGCTTTCGACATTCCATCAATTCATTCGGATTTCCGTGCTCCGTTCTCTCGCCGAAACTAATATTTATGAAGTCCGTAGCTGTCAAGCGATAACCGCGAAATTGAGAGCAACCGTTTAGCGTAAGTCCGCCTGCAATGCACACGTAAACAAAAAATATTCCATAAAAGTTCAAGGGCACTTAATATTTGAAGTTCCGGAAAGTTATGTATTTCTCACCCATGAAAGGCTTATCGAACACAACGTCGTACATGGTGTCAAGCGGAGTGTTCCCCTTTCGTATCCCTATGATAGTGCCTTTAGCTCCGAGCGGTACGCTAAAGCCGCTTCTGATACAGCGAATTCTATCGAACAAACGATTTTGGGAGTTTGGATCGGGCGGCACGTTACGCAAATTTAAACCCGGCTTGTAAAGTAACTGCGGCTTCACTTGCAGAAAAACTGTTTTCGCCGTGGTCTCCTCAGTCTTCAAGCATTTATCTACTTCCTCTTCGATCTGTTTTATCAGGTCCGTTTCGATGACGTCCATCCCGCAAACGCGACTGTCCAAACCTTGCAGTTCTGTTTTCAGCCACGCAACTGTATCTTTCAGCTCATCCGATCTATATAATGTTCACGTTGCATTATTATATCATGATATGATATATTATATCATATTTTGTGACATAAGAAAATACGCAATGTACCCCGTATTGAAGAGGTCTCCCTCTTGGAAAATGTCGTTCGTCACATTGTGGGCCAAACGTTCGAACAAGATAGGACATTTCGTCATATAATTTCGAATCAGTTCGATCGCTTTTGTGCTATACAACCATTGGCTGTTCTCCTTTCTGGTATAACCAGGCACCTTCGAAAATTTCGATAGATTAAAAACGGAAAATGATTAAGAATGTGCAACATTTATCAGTCATATTTAATATAATGAATAAAATTTGTTTTCGTATATATTTCTTACCTCTTCATTTCTTTTATTGAACTTTAAGTTCAACCCGAGGTTATATTTTGTAAGTTCCTCCTTCATTGGTTGTATGACGTAAATTGTCCCAGTGATTCTGCTTAAAAGATGACTACTTATTCCAAGACGTTGCGCGGCAATACTGCCGTGCATATATCGCGTCTTCTGTTGCGTGTAGGCTTGTTTAATGGCGTCGAATGTTGGCTCCTTTACGGATTTTATAGAAATTTTGATTCTGCGCGACTTTGAAATATCCTTATTTTGTATAACCTGTAGATTCATAAAATCTTTTTAAGTGAAACTAAATTCCGTTCCAATAAATTTTAAAGTAATTTAATTAGAATCATTATAGAATCATTAATCTCAATAACCAATATGACACAAGAAGAAATCCAATGTGATTGTACCTCTCCCATCGCACCGTAATAAGGACGTCCCAACATAAAACAAAAGGTTCCTGGTATAAAAATATCATGCATAGTTTCGTAAACTGTCAATTTTTTGCTGTAGACGGAGATATCTCTGACTACAGTCTGATAAGCGTAAACCGCAGGATAATCGTTCCACTGTTTCTCGATTGTAACTTTTCCCTGACCACCAAAAATATATTTGCTACCCAGAAATGAGCGAGTAAAAAGCAACACATCCGTATTGCCAATATCTATCCCAAGACGTGACATATGTCTAAAAGCAAATATCGCCAAAATATTATATTACGTTCTCAATATTACTCTATCATAAATGAGAGCATTAATAATGTCATCTTACATTTCTTTGATTTGTTTTTTGTGCGTCTTCCATTCCGCGGCTAACGCGGTCTTTACCTCTTCTTTCTTTAGATTAGCGTCACTGTAACCGTCTAACTGATTGATTAAACTGAATTTCACGTTGCAGTCAGCTACGCCAATTACGAGGGCCTCCTTCAAATGCGGCCATTCCACATATACGCTCTTTCCTAATAGCTCCGACGCTAAAGTTGTCAAACTTGGTGTTGGTTTCGATATTATGCTTAAAATCATATTTTCCCCGACTGAAGGTTGTTGAAATACTTTGACCTAACAAAGATAATTATATAACAACTTGTTGAGATTCATAATAATATCGAATTCCAATATATGTACCTTCGCTTTGTCCAAATGCGCTGTATAATTCAAGTGCCGTAGTATAGGAAATCCTGGATAATAAACGTCGAGATCAAAACCTGGGGACAATCCGCGAATCAACTGTTCTCTCGGAACAAAAATGTCATCGCGATTCATTAATTTTACTTCAGCGTGACTGACAAATTCTGGAAAGTATACGGTTGCTTTATGAACACTTCGGATCTCGTCAGTATACGAGTACGAACACATCGGCCCATGTTTGTTCCTTGCTTGTTCTTCCGTCGACAATCTCGATAAGTGTGGCTGCATAGCTGTCACAGATAAGTAGAGAAAAATTTAAATTTTTTATATTGGTATTTTAAAGGAAAGTTTAAAATTTTTTAATTGAACATCTAAATTTTTTCATAAAGGGGCTAGCGAACAAAGCTCGTTCTTAGTGCTTATAATTACATCTTACAATCGACAAATAAACATATAATTTATTTAAATCTTATTTCACACAAATATGGATATTTTCAAGACAGAAGAGGATTATTACTCACCAGCCAACAACAGTTTTTCATCAATGAATGGGATAAGTACAACTGCTTCCCATTCCTGACGTTTTCCATTTAGATCAGTTTTAAAATTATGTGGATAATAATTGATAATGGGAGAAGAATCCTCTGTCAATAGCGATTGAAATGCTTCTGGCAACAGTTCTTTGCTAAATGCCGGTAACACAGCTAGTAATTGTTGAAAAGGTAAAAACGGCTCTCCCAACTCGAATTCTAACTTCAAATCCTTGAAGTCTTTTATATCTGAAATATACGGGGCGTAATGATGCGGATAATACCACGACCAGCTGCAACAGCCGTGATAATAATAATGCAAATTCCACTGTATCGCCCTCACATAGCCCTCAGCCTGCGAACGTAAAACTTCTCTGGAATTAAATAAAGTATATTTGTGAAAATATTGGAATACTAACGTCAGACATTTTGTGTAAAATTATACGTATCTATAAATTACTCACTCGTCAACGTTCTCATATTCTAACTTGTTCATATAGTAATCTTTCTTATGTTGTACAAATTCCATATTGTATATATCACTATCGGATTCATCATCTATTATTAAATCCATATTATCTCTATACTCTATAAAGACATCATCATCATCGTCAAAATTACCTAAGGACTGTGTTGCAAAGCATTAATTTTCACTTATTCAGCTATCTACAGCGATCATAAAAAAAATATTTAAATAAGTACCATCTCCGTAGTACTTTTAATAAGAGCATCTAAATCTTTATTTTGCGTTTTCTTTGGAGATGCGTTCTCGCTGTCGTCTGATTTTTTATATACATGACGTTCAGATTCATTGGGCCTTCTACCTGTTTTATTTTCAAAAAACTTTATATCGGCGTAATGCTCGTTAAACTGTTCTACGTCTAAACGACTAAGTTTCTCCATAAACTTTTCAAAACGGTCGAGTTGTAATGTTCCCGCTTCATTTATGTAACCTGAAGCAAAACAATATATCATATTTATTTAATTATATAAAGATATAAACTAAAGATAACTGATAACAGTGATGACATACCTTCTAGAGTTGGTAATACTTCCATGTATGCACGGTACAGAATTGGCAGTGCACCGTTGGCAATGTGTAAATTTGGCAGGTGGGGAATAAAATCGTTTCCTACCAGAAAACCCATCAAAACCCAGTCATCGATTATTTTCTCGATATCAAATGTGAAGGATAGCTTATCCTTGAGCGACGAAAACTCGTGCTCTATGTACTCTCGCAAAAGCGACAAGTGAAGAAGGCAAAACTTTGTCTCCTCGGGGGTCATTTTCACTTGCTGCTTACCAAACTTGACTTCCTCTCTCAAAAGAGAGAAGTTTGGCTCGTGTGAACAGAGACCCAACATTATTAAATCGGCATCCAAACCGTATAAACAATGCCTAGAGTTACAGTCGTAATCCTTGCTCGCCTTCATGTACCTTATGTAATCCATAATTTTATGCTCTCCCTCTCCGGGGACCTAAAACAGATTCAATACGTTATATTCTATTGAACAACAAGTATCTCAGTCCTGCATTATTTCTGTGAAGAGGGCAAATTATATTTGTCTCTCTTATGTTACATTATCGGAAGATTACCTCAGACCCGCTGAACAGTATCCTACACTTTTTCCATGCATCATCAGTGGAAATCTTATGTTCGACAAAATGTTTGAGCTGCTCGCCCAGTTTAGCCATAAAGAGCGTTCCCGGGGTTATGCAATTTGAGTCGAATCTCTTCTCGGTGGGTATCGGGATACCCTTGGACTTGGCTCTAGCCTCTTGCACCTCGACATCCTTGGCGGCTCTGAAACGCCGGCCCCTCTGCTGATTTATCTTGGCTCTAGGCGCGACGCCGTCGATCGCCATGAAGAACAACTTTTGCGGGCGGATCATGTTGAATAGCACCTCTATGTAGTGAAATATATTCTTAAAAATCATCTCCTCGGTGATGCGGAAGCAGACGTCGTCGTTCGGATGGGAACATGTATGTATGATACCGTTCATGTCCAAATATAAATAATCAAATTCCGGTATCTAAAAAGAAAGGGAAGTAATGTCAATGACTGTGATTACTGCATTAGGATGAGGGGGGAGGGGGATTATAAAAAAAAATAGTTTTATCTTTTTACTGAAACGTTGAAGAGAAGGCAAATCTTGTTTTGCGCGCAATAAGGAAAAAAGGAAATGACGAAGGAGCATGGTAGGGCGAAGGGAAAAGGGACCCCGTCGCCCGAGGATTTGTATTGCTTTTTTTCTCTCTTCCCTCTGTCTCTCCCTCTCCCTCCCGTTAAATACCTGATGTTCCTTCACGACCTCGCTGAGGCAGGGGTATCTCTCGCTTATGTATCGGAAGAATTTCGGCACACCCATCCTGAGGCCTTGCTTCTCGACGTCGAAATAAACACGTTCCCCGACTGAGACTCTGTGCCCGTGGCAAGCGCTTCGCGCGTCCCTCTCGTAAAGGTCGTTCTATCAAAATTAAAGATTTCGCTCGCGAGTACGCTATATCAACTTTGCTTCGACGGTAACGTCCGTCGCGGGTTGTCCGTTTCAGACATAGATGGGAAGACGAGTGCGGGAATCCTGGACTGGATTCGGAATGGCCGCCGGCCGGGATCCGGGATCCTCTCCGCGGCTCCGTTCTAAAGTGCTCTAAAGCGCCGTTCTCATGGGGCGGGAAAGGTCGATGGGGCGGCAATCCGCCATCCGGCAATGGAGACGTGTTGTTTGATTGGAGACAATAGGGCGGTTTTTCTTCTCCATCCAAACGGCAATCACGTCAGTAATTAATACCAAACAACATTTATTTTCTTAGCACGGATTAATTTGTAATTAATGGAATAATTAACTTTTTCATTGTTTAACATAGGTTAAGAGAAAATAGGTTAGGAACAACGAATTGCGTAATTTTTATTTAAAGCTGGTTGTTGAGTTAATCGCCGCGATTAAGTTAATCACTGTTAAATCGTGGTTGCTTTAATTATCGGAACCAGCGGCCAGCAATTCGTTGCCGTTGGTATTTTTGTCTTAATGCCATCTCAGGGAATATTATGGTAGTCGGTGTCTCTTCGAATGAGCGCAGACGATAAGAACGGAAAGACATGGGTCGCACTACCTCCTACGAGAAGGAAAACAGTGTCGAAGAGAATGTTATATCAAAGCTATTCATCAAGGATGGAAACAGAGACGCAATACTTGATTATCGCAAATTTAAAGAGGTATTTTTCGTCTGTTATCTTAATAATATCTGATAATATATTGGCTGCCTTCGGAAACGTCACCCGGGTATATTACCTTCTCCTTCTAACTCGCTGAGATAGAAAGAGAAGGGAGTATACTCGTGTACACTCGGGTGACGTTTCCAAACGCAGCACTATATGTGACTATAATGGGTCTGTTTTCTATAGCTGAACTGCAGGCTGCACTAGTTCAGAGTTTATCTTTTTTACTCAACATTGGAAGGAAAAAGATAAACTCTGAACTAGTGCACTCAGTTCAGCAATAGAAAACAGATCAATTATTGAGATAAATATATGATAATTAAATTACAGTGCTCCTCTCGAACCAACGTAACGCAAAGTGACAATTAACAATGGCTGATGATTGTCAAGAATTAGCAGTATAGGATAGCTTGCGAATAATAGTATCGGCGGATGCTAGGTAAAATTTAAAATTAATCAAATTAATTTTTTAAAATCAATTTTATTGAATTAAATTTAAAATTGAATTTAAATAATCGATGCAGTCGATCATATTGTCATTTATTAATTATAAGTTAATATCAACAAATAAATGTTTACAAAGGGGAGTTTCTCCTGCCTGAAATTATCCTTGCCTAATTGCCATTCTGCGTGCAAGAATATATAAAGTGATGATTTTTTGTGTTAGCTATCAATGTACAAGTAATTAATATTTTGACGTTTCTTAAACGTTAGACGCGACTAATTTAAAGCTGCTTCTCTGCCTTGATCTGAATTGTCCTTGGATTTTTTATAGATCCTCAAATTGTTCCGGTGAAGGCAATGCGGCTTACTCGCGCGTGAAGTGCGTTTCCGCGGGTACCGGCTGAAAGCTGAAAGATGATCGCTTGCGTATTCTCTGCCGCACAAAAATCGGTGGTTAAGCACTTTCGAGCTGACGCATTGCTTAAACATTTTGATCGTTGCCACGCAGTATGGCACGTGTTAGCTGTCTTCGTCCTGCTCATTTTCGATCGACGCGAGCGAATAGAGCATAGAAGCGATCGCAAACGATCCTCATTATTGGCGTCTCACCGAATAATATTACGCGCCTCCGGACCGGCGCGGCGACGGCGGCGAGCATTAGAATTTTGGACCTGGAAGGAAGGCAGACAGAAAAGAAGAGTGACAGGGAAAGAGAGAGAGAGAGAGAGAGAGAGAGAGAAAAAGGAAGAAAGGGAGAGAGAGAGAAAGAGAGAGAAATCTTGATAAATGGGAAAACGCGCCGTTTAAAAGGGCCGCTTATCGGCACCGCTGATCTCTCGGTAGAGATCGTTTCTTCGTCTCGCTACACGTTTGAATAATTAATTTGTTCTCGTGTGCATCGGATATGTTAAGCGTTACACCACATCTCACATTACCTCGGCTGACCGCACGGTGTGTTTACGCTTACCCAGAATGTTTAAGATAACGGCCAGTAACCCGACACAGATTTTTAAATTACAAAAACGGATTTCCGACCGTCTATATCCCTCGATCCGTCAGAGACATTTTACTCTCAATTCGAGAATGCTCGCAGGTCAATTTTCTCTTCTACTTACATTTTTATCCGATAGAAAAAGGAATGTACCAGTTTGATGAAAAAATGAAGCTGACGATCCTTTATAGAAATGCAGAGCAACGAAAAATATAACACGAAGTATTTACTCTTGTTCTAAAGCAGAGGCATGAAACGCAAAAGTGCAGTCTCGTATGAGTAATCGCATATAATTTACATGTTGAATCGCTTGCAATTCCGTTAGGACAAGATCTGATTAATAATTTATACATACGCTTCTTGCTTCAGGTTTTTCCATTAAAGCTTTTACCTCTGTCTTTGGATGCATTAGTGACCAGTGCTTTTTTTATACGACCCGATGCCCCGACTCATATTTCGCTTCGATGAACAAGCGCAATCTTCCGTTGCATTCATACGATACCCTTTGGATGATGTTTGAAAAACGAAGCTGAATTTTGCGACGTAAGGATTTTGGAGGTCGGAACTTAAGGAGGGACTGAGAGGAGAGCTTCAGTAGGCTTGTTCGTTTTAGCCGAACTTCTTGCACAGTTCATCTTTTCTCCTTTTCTCTTCAACATGAAAAAAGAAAAAGAGAAAGATGAATCGTGCAATAAGTTCAGCTAAAACGAACAGGTCTATTGACGTCGATCGCCGTTCGATAGCGTTCAATGACAAAATAACGAGAGACGAACCGGAAGGAGAGGAATAGTCTTTTTTCTGCCGGGACAAGAAGAGGAGCACGTTCGTCTTGGCAACATGATCGTGTATGACGGCGGGAAAACATCAGAATATAAATGCGAATCCTTGCGACATTCTCTCTGCTGGAATCGATATGCTAAACGGATGAACGAACGGACGAACGGATACATCGGCGAGCTGGTGGCATCGCGATCGATATACGGTCTCGATAAAGGGAGGCACACCGGCCGGTCAGTCGAGACGAAGAGGACGATGAAGGAGTAAGGAAGAAGGAGGTGGAGAAGGTGGAGAAGAAGAGGAGTCGCGGCGGTTTTAGATCCGGTGATATAGGTGGCACGATATATAAGCTGCTCGTTCGCTTGTCCGCGTCTCCGTGGCCGGGCATACATAATCGGGTAACCGTTTACGTGACGCGACGCGGGACCGAGTCGATCGGCGACGAGCGACAGGGCAACTTGGGAAAAAAACACGGCATTTTGATAGAAACGATCGGCAGGGTACGGTCGGCATATATAAGCCGTAGATGGACCTCACGTGTGTTTCAGTTGCCCGAAAACCCTTACAAGTTCCGGACGGTCTCTCCTTTTCCGAGCTAGAGCGCCTTTTCTAGTAGCAAGCCCTTATTTTACCTTCTTTTCTTTTCCTTCCTGCCCTACTTGCGACGCGCGTTCTCCGTTCCTCTTTCTGTCGTATCCCCCGGGTTTGCCCCCGTTCTCCAATCTTCTACAACCGGCCCGTCCCTTAGCCCTTCGGCTATAGGTCTTGCATACGCATCGCTGATGCACACACACGTGCGTTTACATACTAACTAAAATATACCGAACGTTTATCATCGCGCTCTCCTCCCGATCTCTCTCTCTCTCTCTCTCTCTTTCCTTCTCGTCCTCTCGTTCGCCACACACTGTCGCCCTTGTCCTTGTCCTGTCCCTTCTCGTCAGGAGTCCTCCTTGCCCTTTTTTGTCCGGGCTACCGGCGAACGCGCGCGTCGTCTTCTTCGCCCAGTAGTTTCCTCGCTCTCTCCCATCCTTCACCCTCTTCCAACCCGTCTAACTCTTTTTCTTCCCGTCTTTCTAACTCCCGTCCTCGTCGTCGTTTCTGGCCGTTTTGCTTTTGCACATTCTTGTTTATCTCTCCTGCAACGAGAGCGCGCGATCACTCCTGTATACATTGCATTCTCACTGTGCAATTGAACGGAGCGAGGACTCGCGAGGACACGTGTCTATTGGCACGTCGAAATAAGGAAGCTGAAGGAAAATCGAGAGAACGGGATAAGAGTGACAATGTTGGAATTGGTCATCTGGATCACAGTCATCTGGTCGCTGGTCCTTCTAATCTACTTTGCGTATTTCTTCAAGTTCAACTGGGTGAAAGTGAGTGTCGACCAAGTGGATTTATCCGATTCTGTGTTTTCCCTGCAAAGTGTTCTAAGATTATAAATTGGTATTTGTTAAAGGATTTGAGAAGTGAGAGTAAAACGCGGCAGACCGGCAGCGTTTATACGGCTAGCAAAAATCGGAAGGTGGGTAAACTACCGCCAGTCTATCCGAACGGATGGTTCGCCCTACTCGAGAGCTCGGAGATAAAAAGAGGTCAGGTGAAACACGTGTCTGCTCTCGGTGAAAATTTCGCGGTGTTCAGGTACGTTAGGGTGCGGAATTTCCTTCGAATTAAAGTTTCCCTCACTTCTTTCATACATTTTAAGATATACCTTGGAACTTTTGGGATAAGACACCCTGTATATTTATCACATAACGTTTTACGAATTTCTTAAAGAACCGAAAGAGGCGTAGTCAACATTTTAGACGCGTATTGCCCGCATTTAGGGGCAAATATGGCAGAGGGTGGCCGTGTCAAGGGAGATTGCCTGGAGTGTCCCTTTCATAGCTGGAAGTTTCGCGGAGAGGATGGCTACTGCGAGAGCATACCTTATACTGAAAAGGGTATTAATCAAGTTCTACATAATATCGTTTCAGGCGATATCTATTTACCCTTTTTTTCCCATAGTTTCTGTATGCTATATCGGCTAAGATGTTCGGACTGGATGTTTTTTACACCCTCGAACCACATTCCTGCATCGAAATACCTGTTTACGCATTTTAACATACAAATATTTGCGTATAATTTCGGGCGCGCTTGGTAGATCGTCTTGATATACATCGCTTGCTGGCCTAGTTATTCGCAATTCTTATACTTGCTTCTATATTATTTATATATACTCTTGCCGAATATTCTTTAAATATTATGCCATGATGTTCTATAGTTTTCTTCATTTCGTACATAATATATAAATTTGACAAGAAACAATTAAATTAGTCGTACGAACTGCGAGTCGATATGGATCATAAAAAATATTCATAATTAAAAAACGTCAGTTACGTTATATGAACTTATATGAACTGTCTTTTGAATCTATTTTCAAAGCGAGTCCTATGATTAACGAAACACTCTGTTTAACGTAAATAGCTTTGCTTTAATTTATCTATGTAATAATTGTAATACAATAATATATATTTAATTATGAAAGAATATATTTATATCACTTAATCATGAAATTCGAAAAGCTATAGAAATTATCTATCGATGCATTTATTATTCCTCTATTTAGTCGTTTGCTTTTTTTGCACAGTGCCACACATCGCTCGAGCAAAAGTCTGGAAGTCCTGCGAAGTAAATCACCACATCTTCGTCTGGTATCACTCCGAATCAGTTGAGCCTGACTGGCAACCCCAGCCGCACACATTCATTTCCAACGGGACATGGCGCTACCAAGGTCGTAATGAGTTCCTCATTAACTGCCACATACAGGTTTGTCGCGCATTCAATTCTCTGATATAATAGATGTGTACACTTTATCATGCAAAAGCCACTCGTAGAAACTAAGAAAGAAAGAAAACAGTTATAGTTCATAAGACGTTACAAAACATAGGTGAATTAAATTAATCATTAGTGTTTATTCACTCGAGAGTGCTGTCAAGAATCACTCTCCAGAATCATGGACTGGAGAAAAAAATATTAGAGAAAGATTGAGAGAGAGAGACTTACTCTCTTTTACTTCACTCCTTCTTTATTTTATTCTTTTATTCTTTTTCCTCGGAAGTTCTTTCAAATGGACAGTAAACTTAATACTTGTTGATCTGTGCATTAGGATATAGCTGAGAACGGGGCTGATCCTGCGCATCTGGACGCGGTACACGGCCCGGGTATATTCCTCTCCGGCAACTTGTCCTGGCTGGCTCGACATTTGTGGATCACTAACAGGGGATGGCAGCCGCACTGTTCGTATGACAACCAGACAGACGAGGACGCAAACGCGGACGCAGAAACAGCGAAGATGCGTGTCAACTTGAACGGTGCGTCGATCCATCGGATCGAGAGCGGCAACGGGGATCGTCATCTCGCAGTCGCGGAGAACGGCTTCGGCAGAAGGGAGAAGCACAAAGCCGGCCTGCACATGTGCCACAAGTTGATCCTGCTGGAGCGCTTCAACGTGATGGAGATCAACGTGGTCATCGAGCAGATCGGGCCTAGTTACGTCGAGCTGATGATTGACACGTCGTTTGGACCTATGTGCATCCTGCAGACAGTAACGCCGATCGAGCCGCTGCTGCAACGGGTGACCCATCAGATCTTTTCGCCGCCCCTGTTGGCGCCGTACGCCAATCTGGTCTTTCTGGGTGAGTGCGTGATGTTCCAGCGCGACATCATGATCTGGAACTACAAGAAATATGAGCGGCAACCGATCCTGGTGCGCGAGGACCGTGCCATTCTCGCATACCGCCGTTGGTACTCGCAGTTCTACTCTGATCACAGTCCCACTTATCAGACGGCTATGAAGGACCTGGAGTGGTAGCGATACCTCCCTTTTGAAATTTAACTTGTATACTTTCTGTTATATTTCTAGGTATCATTTTTATTATTAAAGCAGGTAACTTGTGTATAATGTTAATTAAAAAAAAAACGCGTTTGAGAGAGAGATCTTGTTAATTGTAGTATAAATAATTGTTGATCTAAAACAAGATTAAATCTTTATCAGTGTGTCGATATAGTTTTTACTATCGCTTTATATGTTGAATGTAACTGTATTTTAATCGTTGTTACATAAATTGTCGCTCATTGTGTACAAAATGGTGATGAGTCTAATTTTTATATTATATTTAAAATTTAAAAATATAAATTATGAAAACTAAATGTAATGCAGTATTGTTCTATAAAAACTCTTGTTGTATCTATGTGTTCTATAGTATAGAAATTTCAATTGACGTATTCAATGACATTATCTTTTACGCGTTTCTATCAGTTTAATTAGTGAGCTACTTTACGAAGAAAAATGTTTTAATTAAAGTTCACAACAAATCGCAGTTATCGTTACATATAACGCAATAACTTTATCGTATCATCGTCGAAAGGTATCATCGTTAGATAATAACACTTCAGATATTTTATATAGTTGCTTGACATACGCGCAAATTATTTTCATGTTAAATATCTTTTAATAACAAATGGCGAATAATACGCGCGGGATCATAGCTAGCTGCTAGCCTGTTTACGACAAATGCGAAATTTATATTGTATACATATCGTAACGAATTAATAATTAATTAGTTCCCGGTATTAATGTTCGGTAAAATGTTCACAAATCGAGGCGACACTATGCAAGCAATTTGTGCATTTAAAATATGAATCAAAAAGCTAAAAGATAATTAATATTGTCCTTAATTAAGATTTTATATCAAGTATATTTCTCGCGTTTTTTGAATTTAACTTGCCGGCCGTTTCCGGAATCGACGAATAATTCAAACGAAAACTGGAAGACCGTATATCGATACGCAGTTTAATAATAATTCGATAATAATACATACACCTCGCGTGGGATTTATGCAAAAGTAATTCGCAAATATATCGCACAATTACACAATATCAAATCGCGACTTCCTATTAATTAGCCATTACATCGACTTACGTTGTCACGCGGGAGATTAAACGGATTAACGTGAAGTTGGCCGCGTGACGCGTGACTTCACAATTGTTCCTGTCGCTGTCGCGTCCGCGTCGCGCAGGATTCGTTCGGGAATCGGGACGTGTGACGCGTGGGACGCTTTAATTTTTGTCGAACGGTTCGTTGCTTCCTGCGATCCATCTTCCTTGCGTCATCTTCAGCTGCGACAACACGATTGTCATTCTGGCGAATAATAAGTACGAGGTCGAGTGCGTTTGTGCGAGTGCCGTCAAAGATCAACACGGATGGGACATGGGACTTTGAGAGCAGGAGGAGGAAGAGAAGGATGAGGAGCAGAGAAAGCAGATCTGGGAGGCATCGAGTGATGATGGAGCACCGATGGGTAAGTGATTTATTCGCTATTTTTTTATGTATTTCTTAACCTTGAAATTGATTCGAAGCGCAAATGGCACGCGCCTCAGTTTTGTAACACAGCGTGCGAAAAATGCATGTGTGTATCTTTTATTATTTTAAAATATTTAAAATAATATTTACAAAATGATTTCCGTATTTGGACGTGCAATTTTTCATATTTTTCTCGGTCTTTAGAATATGTTGCATTCTAAAGTATAGATATTATGATAGTGATGAGATACCTGCATGTGCAATTTTTAATTAAGTAATTGACAATTAGTCGTAGCTCAGACTTGATTTATTATGAATATATTTCTAACAATTAAACAATTCAAAAAAATGTTAGATTCAGAAATTTATAGATCTTATTACAATAACGTAATTCATACAAAAAAACGTTCTATAAAGAATTGCAAGATTTCAAGTATTTTATCTGTTTATTCTTATATAAAGACAAAGTAAAGATGCCTATATTCTGACTTTCTTACTATATTGAAAACTATATAATCACATTTATATAAAACACATTTTATAAAGAATAATATAATTTCAAATATTCTAATCTCTTATTTTTGTATAAATATACAAAGAAACTAAACATTATAGTTAAATTTTACTTATTTTTTTGCTAAATTAAGAGCTTATAATATTTGCATAAGAAATTGCATTACAAACAAACATTATAATTACAAGTATTTTTTCCATTTCTGTATTAAAAAAGTAACAATCATGAAAGCTGATAAAATTTGAAGAGAATTTTATTTTTTGTAAAGACAGAAATTTTTTCTTCGTACATAAGGAAATCATTCATAAGTTTCTAAGCTGAAAGCTCGGAAAAAATTTGAAAGAAAATATTCGTGTTTAAAGATGCCGAAAATAAATCCACAGACCACCTTTTGGTGTTGATAAAATGGCTCCAGGAATCATCTTTAAAGGTATTTGCGTCCTCGGGGATAGTTCCATGCTATATTTTCTCAGAATTATAGCCAGACCTGCCTTCATCTGTAGCTGAGCCATTCTCATCCCCACGCAAAATCGCGGACCTTCGCTAAAGGGAAGAAAGGCGAATGTCTCGATGCTGCGTTTTCTGTCCGGGTTGAATCTTTCAGGATTGTACTCATCAGGATTTTCCCAGTATTGCGGATCGTTTTGCAAAGCTTGAACCGGTATCAGGACCTCCGTTCCGGTTTGCACGCGACAGACAACTCCATCCGAGCCTTTCAATTCGGTTTCCTGCGTGCATCGTTTCTTCATAAGTACTCCTGCAGGTACTATTCTCATCGATTCGTTGAAAACTTGGTCCATGTATGTCATCTCCTTTAAACCTTCATAAGTGATTTCACCGTCGTATCTGTCAAGCACGGTCACCACCTCTTCGCGTAATTTCTCCTGTATTTTAGGATGACTGGCCAGATGGAAGCCGATGAAACTCATAACAGTGGAGGTCTCGTAGCCACCGATGAAGAACGACATCGCTTGTCCCGTGAGCATTTCAGTGTCGAATTTATCGCCCTCCGCCCGTTCCCGTTCGGCCATTAAATGGAGAAAATCAGCCCTGGGTATTCCATCCCTTCTCCTTTGCTCCATGAGATCTGCAACCAACGTCCTGAAGAAATGTTCGACGCGCTTTGAAATGACTCTCATTTTAATGATTTTGTTTAACGATGGAATAAGGAACACGAGAGCGAACATAATTTTATTTCGTGTGGACGGTTCAAAAATAGATTCTCCGATTTCTCGGAAAGACATCTCTTTTTTCTCGTCATCGAAGCAGTGTCCATCTACGCCGAAACCAGCGGCGGCTACTACTTGAGCGGTGTATCTGGAGAACAAGGATTTTAGTTCAAACTCCGTCTTCGTGACGTTGCTCAGCTTTCCATCGATATATTTCTCTAACGTCGCGCACACCTGTTTGACGCTTTTTAGCAGGATCTTCAGTCGCGTATTGGAAAATGCCCAGGTCAAGCGTTTTCTGCTGTTTTGCCACTTCTCGCCGGAAAGAACGAAGGGATGATATGACGCGAGCGGATCCACTTCATAGTCAATATTGATGGTGTTCTCAAAGAAACTGGAGAAATTAGTTTTCAGCACCGTTTTCACTAACTCCGGCTCGATAATCATCAACGACGGCGACGTAAGCTGGTAAATCCCGATCATGCTGCGACCCTTGTTATTTTTGTAGATATTGTAACAGAAATCGCCGAGGTTTGTCTTCATGCAGATTACCGACAGCATGTGTCCGAACCCCGGCAAGGGTCCATCCATGCACGGAACACCACGGTTTTGCCAGTATTTGTAATTTCGCGTCAAGTAGAAATAGAGGGCTATAAGCGCTCCGAGAATTAAAGACACCAGCACAACGGTCATATTGCTTCTCTCGGATGACAAGTGACTTGGGCTGTGTTCAAATATATATATATGTACACTGCCAGAACTAGCATTGTTTTTTTCTTGTTTTCTAGAAATGCAAGCTGGTTCTGATGTAAACTGGAAAAAAACAATAGCTCGGTTGTTTTTATATTTGAAATAATAATATAAATAATAACAATGATGATTAATGATAATAATAACAACAGTAGCCTCAGTGATACTTTATTGACGCCGCGCGCCGTGATTATCATTCTGATAGGAAGTTTGCGAGTTGTAATAAAATATATACCTCGCTTGAACAAGCAATAACGTAAACATTGCGCAACTAAATTCCAGAACAATTTTCTCTATCCTTATATTATCATCAAAATAATTTTACTACCTCATTTTAAGACAATGACTACGTTTACCCGGCTCGATTTACGCCGAAGTTATAACATCGATGTTATAACTTCGGCATAAATCAGGCCGTGTAAAAAATAATTGAAAATTATTTTAATCCGTTTAACAGTTTAACATATATTTCTTATATTCTTTTTTCAATGATTATAAAAAATTAATTTATTCTGATAGATTTGAAAAAT